>NC_054578.1:476984-496606 GCF_017654505.1 Polyodon spathula
AATTCACACAGGAGAGAAACCGTACCACTGTACTGAATGCTGGAAGAGATTCACTCAGTTAGGAAAGCTTAAACAACACCAGCGAGTTCACACAGGAGAGAAACCGCACCAGTGTAATAAATGTGGGAAGAGCTTTGCTGCATTAGGAAGCCTTAAAAGGCACCAGCAAGTTCACACAGGAGAGAAACCGTACCACTGTAATGAATGTGGAAAGCTCTTTGCTTTATTGGGAAGCCTTAAAGCACACCAGCAGATTCACACAGGAGAGAAACCGTACGAATGTAGTCGATGTGGGAAGAGATTCGCTCGATTAGGAAAGCTTAAACAACACCAGCGAGTTCACACAGGAGAGAAACCGCACCAGTGTGATGCGTGTGGAAAGGGCTTCACTCAGTTAGGAAATCTTAGAAGACACCAGCAAGCTCACACAAGAGAGAAACCACAGTGAATTCTGAAATCTTCAAAGACACCAACAATCGCACGAGAGAAAATCCCCAGCATTGTAATGAATGTGAGAAGAGCTTCTGTCGATAGACACGACTTAAATCGCATAGCGAAGTGACATAGTGAAACTTACTGCGCTGAATGTGGTTAATGGTTAACCCTTATCAGTCCATTTATTCTCACAAGCGCTCTTTATTTTACATGCGTTATTTTAAATATTTATTTTTCAGGGTAAAACAGGTATAAAAAGTCCTGCATAGCAAAAGGACGACAGTACTGCATCTCCAGCCAAGCCCCACCCTTTGCTCACTGTATTTTTCACATACCTCTTTATAGACGTGCGTACTGATAAATCCTCTCCTGATCACTCGTTTTATCACCAGTCTCCTCAATAATGCGATCCAAGTCATTATGTTATTCTCAAAAAACTCTGCAAATGTCTGATATTCTTTGAACGCTGGATGCGGAAGCAGCTCCCTGCTTTGTCTGTGTCCTTGTTATCTCTCTGGTGCAGGGGCTATCTGTATTGTTCAGGTACGCCCCCTTTTTTTTTCGGCTCCTGTCAGTCTCACTCGGCCATTGAACGGTTCTCGGCTTTTTCCTGAGATAAAACGACTGGAGACCTGCTGCAGTGCAGACAGGAGACAAGCTGCAGTGCTGCGGACTCTCGTTTGTTCCTTATAAGACTTCGTCTCTGCTGCTTATTTGATGTTCAGACACTGGGTCCCATAGAGGTCCCCAGCCTGTGTGTGTAATTGAATACAGATACAAAGGAGGAGGGGGAAGTTATCCTACCTGTTAATCCTTTTAAGGAATCTGACAGCAAGACGTTTAATGACTGAATCCTATTGGAAGATTTGGTGACAGCCCTCACATTGTAAAGAGTATTGGAAACGCCTCTGCACACTTCAGTTTAGTTTCTTGGCCAAAAGTGAAGACCATCAATTAAGGCACAAGAAAGAAAGCAGTGACTTTGTAGTTTTCTCTTCTAGGATTACTGCTTGTTTCCTGGAAACCACCTGCCTATAAAGGAGGAAGAGGATCTACAGGACAGTTGTGAACTTTCTCTCAGACTTTTTCCATTTTATTTAAGTTTTTTTTTCCATCTTATTCCATCTTTTAAAATGTTTGACCCTATTAAAAACACATACAAGTATATTCTTAGTTTGGGTTTTGTATATATTGGCATACACAGTAGATGCAGTTTATTAGCAACCCTGATAACAAACAACCTTCGGTTATTAACATTTTCCCAGGAACCAATCCCATCCCGTCGACCTTAATGTTAATGGAATTCTGATATTAGCAACTGCGCTCCTCTTATTGACAGCTTTGTTACTGCCAGTGCTGCAGAGCGCACTTGCATGATTTATGCACATACTTCATGCAGCTTTTACAACACACTGACTTCCAAACTGCGTGTTTCTGGCGGACTGAGGCAGAATCGTGGCTTTGAAACTGGATACGAAGTTACTGCATGCAAAACTGAGATGGATTTACAGCGGGAGGTGGTACGTTGTGAAAAGCAGACAACGTTGGGCATTTGATTTTAAATGTGTTCGCTAGAATTGATTGCACCTACAACACATTTTTCATGTGTGCTTTACTCATTGTAAGGACAGTCGTAGTACGTCGCTGTGTGGCACTATTTAAGCCTACTCTTTTTTTTTACCTGTGAAATAAACAGTTCTATGTTTGGATATTTTGTGTTACTCATTTTTTAATCTAAAACACATGCATTTCAGTGCCATATTTGTACAACTGCAGTATATATTGTTCCATATAAATACACTTGAAAACTGTTTTTTTTTCTCTTATTGGCAACTTTTGATTAATTAACTCTTTGCAGGGAACCGAGAGGTTATTAATAAGTGTCATCTACTGTACTTTGTGTCCCAGTTTGTGTATTTGTGAATGAAATAGAAGGCAATCATTGAGACTTGGATATCTGACCTTTCCTTTCCAAACTAAGTCAGCTATGTGTTTAGCCAATCTTACTACATAGTGTACTGCAAGATTAATATAACGACTTTCATATGGAGGACAAATCCGTTTTGAGAAGCCACCGCACCCCCTAACCAATTTCAGGATGTAACCAAACAGATACGTAGAAAAGCAAAGTTTAAGAACGGCAGTATAGTAGGTAACAATTTTGGTAGTGTATTTTTAATTTAATTGTTTAACTAAACAACGATGGGAGAAAATGGCAACCCGCTCATTAGAATGCAGGGGGTAGTTCGGGCTGAAGAGGGTCAATATTTGTAAAAATCAATCGGAATCAATTTGTTTTGTTTACCACATCGCAGAGAGGACTTACAATACAATTCAACGAGCCACAAACTTTGAGTATAATCTTACATTCTCCACATGAAGCATAGTCAGAGAAGAGTTACATAACTTGTGATAAGTAACTTTTAATGAACTTCGATAAGTAATTGAAAAGTTACAATTACCTCATGGTGTACAGCTATTGACAAAAATGTTGCATGACCCTATATACAGGGGTGAAATTCAACAAAAAAGTGCAGGTACTCGAATGCACAGCTGGGTGAAAACAGTTTAAAAACTGGGACAATTTGAGTGCCAATGAATGAATACTTTTAAAATGTATACATACTGGTAGACGATACATTTATAAATGGGTCATTCTGCAGAAGAAAGGGGGGCAAATTGGGGTTCCAAAGAATTGAGAAATTGATGCAATATTTTTTTTAGGAAAACAACCAGAATTAAATAATAAAACATCTTATCTGCATGTAAGATAATTCAGCCGAGCTGAAATGTTCACGTATTTCTAAAATCTTTTTGTTCACATTTCTTTTAGCACATAAGTCTGTCATTACTGTAACACAACCAAAAACTTGTACGAAGAGAAATCGACACCAAACTGATCAGGCACTATAACATTACACATTAGTGAAAATATTTAATTCTTCAAAAGATAAACTTTGATTTTCATATTTACTGACTAATAAAATTACAGTTAAACTTAGTTTTGGCATCAGGTTTTGTACTGATATTTGTAATGAATAAATATGTTCATAATGATTCAAAGCATACCAAACTTTAATATATATATATATATATATATATATATATATATATATATATACTTTTTCCTATCTTCCACTCCTGCTAATGCTACTGCAGTTTTATTTACTAAAATAACTATTGTTAATGTAACGACACAAGGATTTAAACAGTGATTTAAAATAAACCTATAAAGAAATAAACCATTTATAATGACACTACACAGGTTCAAAAATATTGTTTCTTGGAAATCGTAAAACACATTGAGGCTGATGTAAGGATAGGTGCAGTGCAAACAATTCCCCAACAATCACCCTTAAAGATTAACACAGAATACAAATAATTATGCACATTTGTTCAATTTTAATGAAAGAAGTATATCTAGTATAGTAATTAACCATATTTTATGTTTTATTTTTACTGTGATGGTTATGTATTTAATCACACACAGATCAGTGTAATCTAAAGCATACAGAGATGATAATGAACAAGTGTCAATATTACGATTAAATACATAACACATGAAAAAAAAATACATGGGTGGCAATTTCACCAAAGGTGGCGCATTTTGGCAATTATATCTGCCACAAATTACTGCCGGTAGCAAATTCTGGCAGTACAGCAGCGACAAAAAAAATAAAATATCCCGTGCACGGTGGCCTTAACTTATGGTTTCTGTCTTTAGTCGATCTGAAGACTTCAGTTTCACAGACCTAAACTGCGCCCTAAGCTTCAGCCTGCAAATCTATCATAAAGCCGAGAGACGAAACTGGCACCATATGGGATCCGCAGCGGCGCCTCGGACCCTAAAAACACAACGCGGTCGGAGCCAAGATAGCGGACTGTGGAGCCCAGTTTCACAGCCTCAGCCTCGCCGCGATCCCTCCCTCCCTTCCCCAGGGGAGCTCAGCCGGCTGGGTTCAGAGGCTTTCTGCAGCCAGTAATGTGCCACAATTACGCAGGGCACGACTACCACTACTGACGCTTTCATTTCGCTCCAGGAAATTGAAACGTTGCTTAGTTTATGCAGATAAGAGGTGATCACAGCTACTGCTTTGTATTCATTTCTGTGGAAAGTTGTGTCCCCCCCCCAAAAATCCTTCCGTTTATTAGCTGCATTGAGATCTGAAACAAAGAGTCAATTTTCTGTTTTATTTAAGGACTCGGACAGACTGCAGCGAGAAGGTTACTCCTTGGAAAAGTAAAACGAGTCTGGCTGTTTGTTTGCTTTCTTTATCGCAGCAGGAGTGCTGATTTTATGTGCATGTTAATTATCCAGTAAATGAATACCAAATATACTCGAGTCTCAATCTAAACTCAGCGAGGATGGACTTCAGCGTGTCCGTTTCGCTCTTGCAAGACGAGCTCGGCTCTGCCATCGAGCACGCAGTGAAAGCGGCTGTAGACACCGTCTTGTGGGAAATCACAAGAGTTGTGGGCAGTAAATTGAACGAGTTTCAGATTGCAATGGCTGGGAAGGAGAAAGAGAATGAAAGGCTGAAGCTGAGATTGGAAATATCAGAGAGCGAGTTGAAAGCGGTGCGGGAATGCATGAGCGCTGCAGATGCGGACAGTAACCAACCTCTCAGAAACATGAACCCCGACTGGAGTGAACAAGACTGCCGCAGGAACGGGAACCGGGGACTATTACAAGGTGAAATTGATCTTGATGGTATTGCATGGTCATTCCAACTCTTTAAATAACTTATCTGGTAATAACTCCACTCTACTGTCCTAAGATTACCCCAGTCTGTTTAATTCTCTAGACGATAAGAAAGTACGAGTTTATGTCATCTAGATTTAAGATTTAAATGCGTATTCTACAAACTACAAGAAAGTGCTAGTCTGTATTGGTAAACATAGACCAGTCTAATTAAGAGAATTGAATGGCTATCATTCTGGTAAAGTGATATTTTGTATGGAGTAGACTGTAGTTAGTAAATAAAACATATTGCAGAGGGTTGGGATAATGATTTGTGACCTTTTGATATCCATGGGATTAAACAGTTTTGTTGTAAACAAACATCCATGCAAAATAAATACAAACACGATTCGCATTGTAATACAGGCATGCAGTGAAGTGTTTTTAGCGCCCTTAAACTGGGTTACCACGATAAATTTGCATTTATTTGCCAGATTTCCAGCAGTGATCCTGTGCATTTACCGTGTTTTAATATGCGGTATCATACCTCACTGCTTCAGTATGCAGCAGTAAGTTTGCAGTGCATTTCTCAATGGTAAACGTTTATAAGAGCTGTACTAACTGTTAGTGGATTAGGGTTCAGTAAATATTAATTCAGCAAGGGCGAGTAACACTGCAGATGAATCGTGTTTGTATTTATTTTGCATGGATGTTTGTTTTAAATCCATTATAACAATAAACTAATTTGACTGGCATACAAAATGCGTAATACATAAAAAAAAAAAAAATACAATAGAAAACACAATGAAAACAGTTTCAGTGTTGATCTATAGACTGTATTCATTTGTTCACATAACTGGTATGCACATACGCATGCGAACCAATAAAGAAAAATATGCACTTACATAAAGTTTAAGGGGTGAGGCTGTGACGATGTTTGAGAGCGGTTACATTTAAATGCGAGTTTTAAAAAAAATACATTTACTTAACTATTTTACTTAAGAGAATACATGTTCTGTCCCCAGATATATCCTTATATAAATACTGTTGTGTGCCGCCAAGCTGACATGTTCAACAAGATTATTGAAGGAGTGTTTGGGTTTTTGCTTTTCAATCCCCAGGGTATGGCGGTAGGGTATTGAAATGATTAAAAAAAAAAAAAGAATGCGCGATGATTTGTTAATTGTAATAACCAGCAATCGGGACTCGCACTTCACTTAAACTTTCAGAAATTATTGCTGTGGTGTCGCTGGTGTGAAAATTACAATGGTGCTACTGCTATGATTGTTCAGGGTTTCCATGCTCGGGTTTAAATGCTGTTACGGGTTATAAGATTTAGGTATCATATAATAATAATGTGTTATGTACTGCAAAAATGATTCCCAGTCTCTTCCATAGGTAGTAACACCTGTGAACATACTTCCTCTTTCTTGCTGCAGGGCAGGTGGCCCTTATAAGGGATGGAAAGATACTGACTGTCAGCTAGAAACAGGAAGTTCTCTTTGTTTAGCAACTGCAAGCTGCATCTGTGGCACTTCACAGAAATGTCACCGGGTTGGTTAGAATAGGTCTAATTTTAGGACGCTTGCAATTTAGATCAGTTGCTACTGTTGCATGTGATTGGTCTCATCTTAATTTTCCAAGCTGCTGCTATTCAACGTATACTGAGTTAAGCTTCTGTGATTGGCTCGCAATGACTGTAGGTTACCAGGTATATATCACGCTTACTGGCTCTGCGTAGTCAGGGGATAGCTTGGTATTCCTAAACACCTGCCTGTGTTGAGCGTGCTCTCGGGTTTGCCAACTTGTTCACTCAATCTTGTTTGCTCTACTGAGTCTCTGTCTTACGAGAGTTTGAGGTGTAAACTTCCACGACGTCTCTCAAACTGCCATCGCAATTGTGTGACCTGTTGGAGGAGGGGCTTGAGCTAGACAGGGACCTGGGTGTTGACCCCTAATGTTAAAATATATGTGAACCCCTGACTATATTACAGCTTACAAAATAGTAGAGGTAATTTCCCCTTGGCTCTATTGAAGTGGGCTTACAAATTCCTGTACAACATGTTAACATTGCACCTGAAAATAAATCACATGAAGAGTGCATGATTAGTCAAATATACATACATTTATTGATTTTATTTTAATAATTGTACCATTAATATACAGTTCCCAGAGTAGATTTACCTTACCACCCTCTGTAAACAATTTAAAAACGACGACATGCAGGGTACGTATAGAATATTATTGCAATGAAATGTATGAGTCAGTTGAAAAGAAAATGCTTTTAAAATTCCAGTCTGACACCTACAGATAATTTAGAGGGGTCTACAGGAGTTGTATATTTTATGGTCCAAGCTATTTATTGTTACTGTTAGATTTGAGGCTATGACTCTTTGACTATAAAGGTTATACAGCTACATGTCATATTTGAAATGAAGCTGTACATACTAGGCTTCCAAAAGAAAGTGAAACTCACCCTGTTCTATAAAGATAACAAAAACCACAGAAGGAGATGCTTTTTAGACAAAAAAAAAACATTTATTGTTTGTAAAAATATTTTAGCATGGCCAACTCAAATCTAACAGTGTACAATGAGTAGGGAACATTGACTTTTTTGAACAAACTGGATAATAAATAAAGGAACTATAGTCGTATATACAGAAGGGACCAAAAGCAACCAAAGAAATGATTAATTGAAAATGTGCAAAAGAAAATAAAAACACATTAAAATGATTCCTCCCAGAGAGCCTGATCGTGTGGCTCATGATGGGGCTGTTTGCTGTGTTCACTGTGTCTTGAAAGGTCAGCATGGTCGCATAACCTAACTCTGACAGCTCTTGTGCATCCGCAAACATGAAAGACACATTTATAAGAAAATAGGTCCTTGTGCCTTCGATGTCGCCGTTTCTCTTATTTTGTAAAGATTTTTTGTGAAAATGTTTGTTTGCTGCACGAGGTAGGTCCGTCTTAGAGCGCAGCAGCAACATTGCAAAACACTCGCTTTCACAGATATCTCCCTACGTAGACATCTACCGAGTATACAAGTAGGACCTGCTTTTGAACTCTGACTCTCCCCTTTCCCATGGCAAAAATATAAAACGTGGAAATGTGGCTGGGGGTGTAATGTTTTATTTTTTTTTAAATTAAATGTATTTCATCTTGAATTTGAGGCATTGTTTCCAACCAGGATAAAGTAACTTGACCCACTATTTAGTTTTAAAATACATTTAAAAAATAGATAAATAAGCACCTTGCAAGTTGTGTCAATGTAATGACCCAGTGACATCTCTCAGTATAATTCTGACAAGGGGCTGGCTTTGTAGAGGAACCTGGCTAGTAAGTAAGAGATATAATTGTGTACAGTTTTCTTCCCCACAGATCCCACAGAGAGCCGTGCTGTACCTAAATCTGCAGCACAGGAGGGGCCAAGGATAGAAGCAGTTTACACACAAGAGGAGTCCTTTGACCAGGAGTGGTGTGCGAGTCTAAAGCAGGTTACAGAGCTGGCGTGTGTTAAAGATGAAGAGGTCCCTCCACTGGAATGTGTTCCTGTTAAAGAGGAATTCATAGAACAGGAATGTGTCCCCATCGCAGAGGAAGATCCTACTGAAAATAATGCCTGCGCACTTGAGGAGAACAACAAGCTGGGGTCCAGCCTGCGTGATGATCGTCCACCTGAATGTGAACTGGGGTTTAGAGGTAATTATACAAAACAAGAAACATTGAGCTTAACCTTGCAGAAATTAGTTACTAAATTGTAGAAGTGTGCTGAAGATTAACATTTTTGGTAGTTCCAGCTGAATTTAACCTAACCACTATGTCAGTGGCCTGCAAGTTGCAACACTACTGTCCTTGCTACTGTGACCCCTGCTAGATGTGCACCCACTATCATACCTGTTTCAAATGCTATTGTATCTTTGCCTTTCCCTGTCTCTGGTAGACTGTTTGCAGTTGTGCTGCTCCCACAGCTTTATAGTGGTGCTGGGATCACATGTCTCATCAGTGGGTGATGCCAAATCCAGCCGGGTTGCTAAGTGTCAGCAGAAGAAACATTTCAATACAGCACTTGCATGGAAACCTGATCTTATACTTGTATTCCTCATAGTGATATTAAGAGGGGTGGAAATCAGTGGCTGGTAAATGTGAGTGATATTAACCAGAGTGTGTTAATAATCAAAGTGATATTCTCAAGCATTTGTCCTTATTGACACCCATTATATTCTGCATGGCAAATTTAAAGGTCATGATAATAAAAGGAGGCTGGTATTAACAGGAGTGATATTAAGCGGGTTTGACTGTATTCTCATCAGAGTTCACTCTAGGAGTTGGTCATGGTAATGAGGGGGAAGCCCTGCAGAAGAGCCAATGTGTTAGCATGCTGTACGATAACCTTTTGTCTTCTCTTTTGTTTTTTCTCTAGCTGCTAAAGGAAATCTCACAGGAGGGACTCTATTTCTCTGTTCTGATTGTGGGAAGAGTTTCAATCGTTTCTCACAGCTTAAAATCCACCAGCGCGTTCACACAGGAGTGAAACCTTATCACTGCAATGAGTGTGGGAGGAGTTTCACGCAGTTACAGAATTTAAAGAGACACCAGCGTGTTCACACAGGAGAGAAGCCGTATCATTGCACTGAGTGTGGGAAGAGATTCACACAGTTAGGACATCTTCAGTCACACCAGCGCATTCACACACGAGAGAAACGTTATCACTGTGCTAAATGTGAGAAGAGTTTTACATATTTAATTTCCTTGAAAACCCACCAGCGGACTCACACAAAATAAATCTTATCAATGTAATGAATGTCTGAAGAGTTTCAGTCACTTGTCAAACCTTAAAAGACACCATGAAATCCACACAAGAGTGAAACCCTATCCCTGTTTTGAATGCGAGAAGTAGTTCAGGCAGTTGAAGGACACAAGAAAATTCACAGAATTTCAACCACATAAGGACACCTAAACAGTAGGAGTACATCTGACTAAAATACAAAAATATTTAATGAAAACAAAAGAATAAACTTGCTTGACAAATAGTGTTGTGTGTCATTAGTAATTAGAGTCTCTCAGTTTGAACATTACACGATTTATTAGATGTATCTCCCCACTAGTGACCAAGTCTCCAGCTCTTTCAAGTCAGTGCTAAATTTTGGTCAATTCTGAACTTCAAAAAATACTTTTGTTGTCCTGCCCAGGAACCTACAACACTATGAAACCCTCTCTACTGTTTGGGATCAACATCCCCTAAACTAACCTAGTGCTGTTGCTCCCAAAGACCCGGCCTCACAACGACTCTGGGTCCTTGCGACGATCTTGGCTGGGCCGAGGCTCCACAGGTACCGTCTTGCAGTTGAAGGATTCCATAGTAATTAATCCTGCAGAGCAGATGTTGTCCTCGATGTCAACAAAGCGCCCCTCCGTGTAGCAATGTGGTGCAGTTGCCTCAACTGTGGTGCAGATGCCTTTTAAGGTGCAGACAGCCAATGCAGCTTTCTTATCATTCACCCTGAGCCTCAGGGTCTCTTCACTGCTGTTGAAAAAGCTCGCTGTACAGCCATGTGTGTGTACTGGCTAGAACACCAAGTTCTAGCCAGTATGTTATATTATTCATAATCCACCATCTCAGAGACCTGGCATCTATTGATCATATTTCCAAGCAGCCCTGGCGCTTAGAGACCTGGTGAGTATTGGAGACCGGAGATTATTTGAAGTTTTACGGTAAGTGCACATGCTTCAGTCACTCAAGCGTGTCATTGTCAAGGATGAACGATCAGGTGATTAAAAAGAAAACAAGAACATTTTGTCAGTTTCCATCATTTATATATCTTATTTTTTTCGAAAATAAATGTTATAATAGTGATAAGTTTCATTTGATGCTTGATATGTACACACACACACACACACACACACAGTGGTTTTTTATTCAAAGCTGTAGTGATTAAACTGAACACTTGTATAAGAAGTGTCAGCAAAACTTGCAAAGAAAATGTACAAAATGAAATTTACTGGTTGCATAAGAGTACGATATTGAAATGTTTGCCCATTCTTCACAGGGAAATTGCTCCAGTTCTGATAAGTTTGTTGGGGATCATCAATGGACTGCAATCTTCAAGTCTCACCATACATTTTCTGCGATCAAGGAATATCATGAAGTTGTTAATGTGAACTGAAGGAGAAGCAGGGGCAGGAGGTTCTAAGCAATTCCCAAATGCAGTCTTTAAAACCATAGAAACAAAGATTATTAAATTCGGTCATCTTAGTATGGTGGAAATAATTCTACATCTTCAGGAGTGGAAATGCAAAGGATAGTTTGCCCATGTGTGTTTGAACCCTTGCAACAGCCAAATTAACAGCATCCTGAGAGTGTAAACTATAGCCAATGCTTGTCCTTTCTACCAGAGCACTTAAACAAGGAGGTACCAAAACCATTATACAACTTTAAACACAAAACAGTACCAATGAAAAAGCCTCTGGTTCATAGGTGAGAGCCAGTCTAATTGTATGTGCTGTAACCGGGCCGTCACAGTCGCTCGTTGCCCCTTTAAAACAGAATCCAGCACACCGAAATGGAAGTTTTCAAAAGCGCATACACGCTATTTTTAATAAACACTCAAAACACAAAATAAACACCAAGCCCTTACGAGCACTAACTCCACCATTGCAGGTCCCTGACTAACACGCAGGACAGCAAAGCTGTTTACCTGACAGAACACACAAAAAGGCTTTTACACACTACCTTTTTCTTACAGTTGAAAACACCACAGTGTTCACAGTTAAACTCAGACTGCTCTTCACTGTTGCGTGCGTATAAACCTGTAAATCAGCACTCTCACCGAGAGCACTCGCTCTGGGCTTGTGATCGTGTTGTGTTTGTGTGCGTCTTGTTTAGTGGCTTATTATTTTGGGACTGAATCCCGTGGTTTCCCTGAGCGAACAAGGTGTTATTTGTCAGCAAATAAAGAGCTGCTTTTTCACTGTGAACTGTCTTGTGTCTCTCATTCCTGAGCAACGCATCACCACTGCACCCGTACCCACAAGGTCCCAACTTTAAAACCAATTTATCAGTATGGTAATTAAAAGACTCATTGCAGGGGAAGCATCTGAAACGCCATCTTGGGCCAGATGCTTTGCAATGGTAACGGGAGCTGTAGGTAGATCCTCTGGTTTTCCAGTGCTGCTGTTCATCTCTGCTAAGCTTATTTTGTGAGTCAAACAGTGGTGGTTCGTGGTTAGTGGGCGGAATTCGGTAGCTAACTTTCTCTCTGATTTTGCACGACCCTCCAAACCTGCAAAGACATTTTACAAATTCTGTGTGAGTGATACAGTTTTGTTATTTTATAATGAATGTGTTCAATATTAATTTAATTATTGATGCATGTATAGGTGTGTGTATAGGTATGTACATGTATGTGTAGTTTGTATATTCCTATGCGTCTCAGTGATGGTTGTTGATTAGTTTGTATATTCCTATGTGTCTCAGTGATGGTTGTTGGTTAGTTTGTATATTCCTGTGTGTCTCAGTGATGGTTGTTGGTTAGTTTGTATATTCCTATGTGTCTCAGTGATGGTTGTTGGTTAGTTTGTATATTCCTATGTGTCTCAGTGATGGTTGTTGGTTAGTTTGTATATTCCTATGTGTCTCAGTGATGGTTGTTGGTTAGTTTGTATATTCCTAAGTGTCTCAGTGATGGTTGTTGGTTAGTTTGTATATTCCTATGTGTCTCAGTGATGGTTGTTGGTTAGTTTGTATATTCCTAAGTGTCTCAGTGATGGTTGTTGGTTAGTTTGTATATTCCTATGTGTCTCAGTGATGGTTGTTGGTTAGTTTGTATATTCCTATGTGTCTCAGTGATGGTTGTTGGTTAGTTTGTATATTCCTATGTGTCTCAGTGATGGTTGTTGGTTAGTTTGTATATTCCTATGTGTCTCAGTGATGGTTGTTGGTTAGTTTGTATATTCCTATGTGTCTCAGTGATGGTTGTTGGTTGTTTGTATATTCCTATGTGTTAGTTTGTTGGTTAGTATTCCTATGTGTCTCAGTGATGGTTGTTGGTTAGTTTGTATATTCCTATGTGTCTCAGTGATGGTTGTTGGTTAGTTTGTATATTCCTATGTGTCTCAGTGATGGTTGTTGGTTAGTTTGTATATTCCTATGTGTCTCAGTGATGGTTGTTGGTTAGTTTGTATATTCCTATGTGTCTCAGTGATGGTTGTTGGTTAGTTTGTATATTCCTATGTGTCTCAGTGATGGTTGTTGGTTAGTTTGTATATTCCTATGTGTCTCAGTGATGGTTGTTGGTTAGTTTGTATATTCCTAAGTGTCTCAGTGATGGTTGTTGGTTAGTTTGTATATTCCTATGTGTCTCAGTGGTGGTTGTTCGTTGGTTAGTTTGTATATTCTCGTCTGTCTCAGTGATGGTTGGTCGTGGGTTGGGAAGGTTTGGGAACTCCTAAATAATAATAATATATATTATATATATATTTATAATATATAAATAATAATAAGACCAAGCCTCCTTGCAATGGGAAATGTGTTTTTCCAGGTATATGGAAAAATGTACAGAACGCTTGACTTAGAACCTACACTTGCCTCCATCATATCTAAGGGTCTTCATCCCATACAAGGGCTTCATGCCTTCATTATGATCCAGTTATGGTCCCACTGGAGGTTTCACACCAGTGTTGAGAGTAGGGTTATCAGGAAAGAACAAAAACACCAAGAGCCAGGGAGAGGATGCAAATGAGGTCCATTTATTTAAGAGTAATCATACAGTGACTATGCAACAGATTTCATATTATATGAATCTCTGGTTCAAGTCGTCGAGTCCTCTATTCTTCTGCTTCCTTTCCCTTTAGAAAACAAAGAGATGAATCTGTGATGAATCACTGTGCACACTGTGAGACAAACACAGCTTTACTCTTTAACTGTTTGAAAAAAATAATCATGCTTGAAAATAAAACAGAGCGCCCTGCTTCATCTGAGCCAGCCCTTATTCATGCATATTCTGTACCTGAATCATTTCACCAACATTTAAAACAAAACACTTTATTGAATGAATACACATACTGAAGCATTAATAAGATATACCTCTAGTATAGAATGAGATGTGTTACTATATTGTCCAACGTTTGTAATTATATATATATATATATATATATATATATATATATATATATATATATATATATATATATATAATGCTGTTTCTAAAATCTTGTCCAAAATCTCTTATCACTGCACTGCAGTTATAAATCTTAATAAAATCAGTAAAATGCGTTCGCAGAGATCAGAGCGTTGCTCAGGAGGAGCATCATCCTGGGAAAAGTTTAAGTGAGCCCAGTTGAGAATGCATTGCAGTAAAGGTAACTGTGCTGGATTTCATCTTTTAACTCACCTTGGCTCCCAGCTCACGGCTCTTGGTCCTGAGCTTGTTGACCTGGGATTCAGCGATATCAGCGCGCTCCTCACTCTCCTCAAGCTCGTGCTGCACCTTCCTGAACTTAGCCAGGTGGGTGTTGGCTTGTTCCTCCTGAAAGGGAAGCGGAAGACACAGGGTTACACGAATGGGTTCCAATACAAGAGGAAACCTTTGGAAATGGGATCAGTCTTACCCTGCAGCATACGAGGAATAGTTATAGTTATAAAGTTAAAGAAAAACGGTGCTTCGGAAAACAAGGTGTTTCAGATCTCAAGGGTCACTTACAGCTTCCTCAGCCTGCCTCTTGTAAGCCTTCACTTTCAGCTGCAGCTTATCAACCAGATCCTGGAGTCTGGCCACATTCTTCTTGTCTTCCTCACCCTGCAATGAAGTAAATCACAGTAATAATTTACATGACCAATTACTCAACTTAATGCAGCAATAAAGCAAATTCTCAATACGGTCAGACTCAATGCCTTTCTAAATTGTACAGGCAGCAATATATTCACATTCTGCTGGACAGAAAAATAAATTCCATACTTTTGAGAAACTTCTTTTTATGTCACTTTTAAGAATCTAAGAAGGAAAAGGGGTTTCTGAAATATAACATTATAAAAACACGAGGACAGTTTGGGTGTGAGAAGAGGCCATCAAGGCTCATCCCTTCCTGAAGAACAGAATCGAATTGTGTTTTTTTAATGATCCCGGAGTTTTAGATGTTACTCCTTCACCTGAAGAGGGTTAATTCTTTACACCTGTCCTCGTCGCTCGTGCCATTAAGTCCTGGGATCAGCCTAGTTGCCCTTCTCTGTACCTTCAATAACCCCCAATGTGTTCTGAATGTCTGAGCCCAATGCTGCAATGCTGAAGCCTTCACTGTACCTGGTAGCTGAGCTCCTTCACTCTTCTCTCGTATTTACGGACTCCTTTAACCGCATCGACGCCACGTCTCTGCTCGGCTTCAAGCTCGTTCTCCAGCTCGCGCACCTGGAAAGACAAAACGTTCCAAGTTATTCCAAATAGACACCCAAGCTTGAACCTGCAAAGCACTTCTCCAGATGTTCAGCTCACCCTGGTCTCCAGTTTCTGGAGCTGTTTCTTTCCACCCTTCATGGCCAGCTGCTCAGCCTCATCCAGACGGTGGGTGAGGTCCTTCACTGTCTGTTCCAGGTTCTTCTTCATCCTCTCCAGGTGAGAGCTGGTGTCCTGTTCCTTCTTGAGCTCCTCTGCCATCATGGCAGCCTGGTAGTTGAAGGGAAGACATTTAGAGCTGGAGCAGCAGTAGAAGTGGGGGAATTGTAACTGTGAGCCTCAAGGCACGTCTCAGCCAAACAGGTTCTGAACAGAGCGGTAATTATCCCACAGGTAGATGGCATCTAAAAGCTAACAGGACTAGAATCTTGTAACTCATAAATATCGGTCAGCCCAAGAGATCAAGTAAGAAAACTAAAAACATTTAGAAATCTTTTCATTCATATAACAGCATTAATGTCCTGTGCAGCTGTCATTAACTGTAGAAAATGTCCTTGTCATTGTTTAAGTGTTTAGTTTGGGACAGCTAACTGTCTCTTGTGGTTGGCCATTAATACTGAACTGACTGAACATCAAATGCTCAGTGGTGCAGAGCCTCATCCCAGCAGACCACATTGGTCTGAATGTAGGTTTAGAACTGGAGCAAACGAAACCTCCACAGCTTGCAAGGTGAATGTAAAGTAGCAGGATTGTAAACACTCAGCCCCCAATCCAATCGCGTCTATCATTACCCATGAAAAAGACTCACGTCAGTGATGGCTTTCTTGGCTTTTTCTTCCGCATTTCTTGCTTCCTGGATGGTGTCGTCTACTTCGCTCTGCAGCTGGCTAACATCAGACTCGAGCTTCTTCTTGGTGTTGATGAGACTGGTGTTCTGTAACAAGGTAAAGACTGTCAGCTCCCAAAAGCTCATAAACATCGTTTAAAACAAGAATAGAAAACAGCAGCAGCGCAGGAATTCCTTCGGACCTGGGAGTGCAGCAGCTGCACACGCTCGCTGGCGTCAAGGAGCTCCTGTTCAGCCACTTTGCGGCCTCTCTCTATCTGTTCCAGGGCAGCCCTCATCTCTTCAATTTCAGCCTGCATCAGGGTGTTCCTGCGTTCCACCATGGCGAACTGTTCCTTCATGTCTTCCTGTCCTCGGACAGCATCGTCAAGGTGCAGTTGGGCATCCTGGATAGAAAATAGACACCAGTAAAACCATTAGGAAGACCTGTTCACACGTGAAATGAGTGACACTGGCCCTCAAAAGAAAGTCTCCCTACCTTGAGTTGTCCTTGGACGTTCCTCAGTTGTTTCTGAGCTTCAGCTGCTTGGCGGTTGGAGTGACTGAGCTGAATTTCCATTTCATTCAGATCTCCCTCCATCTTCTTCTTCACTCTCAGGGCATCGTTGCGGCTCCTAACTTCAGAGTCGAGAGTGCTCTGCATGGAGTCCACCACTCTCTGACTGTTTCTCTTCAGCTGTTCCAGCTCCTCGTCTTTCTCGGCGATCTTTCTGTCAACCTCAGATTTCACCTGGTTGAGCTCCAGCTGGACACGAAGAATCTTGGACTCCTCATGCTCCAGGGTAGCCTGTTTTATTAAAGATTCAAAGAGATTTAGGAAGCTGCAGAGGAAACTTATCATGGTACAGTTTTACATGAAGTGGCAGAAGTGTTGGAAATATTGAAATGAGAAGGTGTGTGTTTCTAAAGAATTACCTCTGCTTCCTCCAAGGCAGTTTGGATTTCTGACTTTTCGGTTTCAGTCTGCTTCTTTGACTTCTCCAGCTCATGGATAGCCTTTCCACCCTCTCCAATCTGTTCAGTCAGATCAGAGATCTCCTCTACAAGATGGAGAAGAAGATGAGAGACAGGGTTAGAATTGGAATGCAAATATAACCGGGCGCTTTTCATTCACAGCATCCCATTTCAGGTTTAGAGACAACAGTTTTAAATGTTGCTCCTCCATGATTCAGAATGCTCTATCAGAATTGCACTAGTGCTCTGAAATCGGGACTCACGCTGTAAATTCTTGTTCTCCCGTTTAAGGGTTTCAAGGTTGTCCAAAGTTTCTTCATAGGAGTTCTTCATTTTGAAGAGCTCAGTGCCGAGAGAGCGAGCCTCTTTCAGTGCAGCCTCCAGCTCTGCCTGGCCTTCTTCAAACTTCTGCTTCCACTCAGCAAGAACCTGAAAAAATACAGCTCATAAATATACATCAAGATTTTTCTTTGTTACTAACTTTGAGCCAGACAGCAATATTTCGACCAGATGCCCTTTATTCGTTTAGATTTTAATAACCATCTTTTGCGTACCTTGTCGAAGTTTCTCTGCTTCTTGTCGAGAGCAGAGGCTTGTGCATTTGCTCTTTCTACATCAACCATGAGATCTTCCACTTCACCCTGAAGCCTCTGTTTGGTTTTTTCCAGAGAGGCACACTTTGAGTTCACAGCCTCAATGTGTTCCTCAGCATCTTGAAGGCGCTGTACCAGCTTTTTCCTGGGAATGAGCGTTCGTGTTTAGAAAAGGGAGCAGAGAATGAACGCACTGAAATGTACACAAAGTAAAGTGTGGTTATTTACTTTGCTTCTTCAAGCTCCTCCGTGCGTTGGATGGCATCAGTTTCGTATTTTGTTCTCCACTGAGCCACCTCGCTGTTAGCCTTGGACATTGCACGCTGCAGCTCAGCCTTGGCTTCCTGCTCCTCCTCAAATTGCTCCCGAAGCAGGTCACAGTCATGGCGGGCAGATTGCACACTGTGAGCCAGGGCATTCTTAGCCTTTAAAGAACGATGGAAATATTACAATAAAAAACATGCAATGCTAAAGACTACAACAGCATATATGAAAAGATTACAGCATACAAATATTGAGTGGAGTTGAGTCTTATACTGGAAACCTGTTGCCCTGAGGCTGAGAATGTGAGACAGTGGGCTTTACTGCTCTCTTGAAGTGGTTTGTTCTATTGTAAGGTGAAATCTGAAGTCTCTAGCTGTGTTATTACACTTGCATTTATTAAACTCTTATTAAAATGATTCATCCTGAGAAATCTGGGACGATATGGCTGGTCTGTTATTTTGTTTATTGTGGGGGTGTCCACAGGGGGCACTATTGATCGCTGTTGACTATAGATCATTCGGTGAACAGCATAGACTATTGGAGACGTCACCCTGCATTCGTCAGTTGGCATGGTATCAATCTACAGGTTTTATAAAATGACCTTTTAAAAGCATGTCTAAGGTGTGGAAACACTATGTAATAGAATAATGGCAGTATTACCTTTGATTCTTCCTCCAGCTGCCTCTTGAGCTCCTCAGTTTGCTGAGTGAAAGCCTGTTTGCCCCTCGTCAGCTGAGAAATTAAAGATTCCTTCTCTTCCAGCTGGCGAGAGAATTCACCTGAAACAAAAGCATGGAGAGTTTTCAAGGACGCTCTTTCTTCTGCTGTGCTGTCAATTCTGTTGCATCAGGCAGCGAGTACCGGCTTACCATTCTCCGTCAGAAGACGTGCTTTTTGCGTACTGATGTCATTGATCTGACGCATGTTCTCGTCGTTCTTGGTCTTAATCTCACTGTGCTGGTCCTCCAGAGAACGGCACATCTTCTCCAGGTTAGCCTTTAGTTAAAAGATTAAAAAGATTGGTGTACATGAACACAATCCTATAGGCTTGTCCTGAGAGAGCGCATGCACACACACACACACACACACACACATACATGTTTACTGTACCTTGGTTTTGGCTACAGATTCCATGTTGCTGGAGAGGTCGTCGAGTTCCATTTTCAATTCACTCTTTTCCTTCTCGAGCTTCTGTTTCACACGCTGGAGGTTGTCGATCTGTTCTCCCAGTTCAGCCACGCTGTCGGCTTGCTTTTTGCGAAGAGCAGCGGCAGTAGCTTCATGCTGCAGAGTGGACTCCTCTAGATCACGCCTGAGCTTCTGAAACTCAGCTTCACGTTTCTTGTTCATTTCAATCTGAGCTGAAGTTGCACCGCCGGCTTCCTCAAGCCTTTCACTGATCTCTTCAAGTTCCCTGGAAAGATCAGCTCTTTGCTTTTCAATCTTTGCCCGAGACGCTCGTT
>NC_054578.1:497106-509606 GCF_017654505.1 Polyodon spathula
TTCCAGGCCGATACCAACATTTTAAAAAACACACAGCCAATAGCCGATATGAACGTTTTAATAATTTTGTTTAAAAAAAATAAAAATAAATAAGAACCACACAAATTAACTAAAAACTAGAAGATAAACACAATAGTTAAATGTTTTCTTAAATATAACCTATATACAGAATCCCCACAGACGTCACATTTCAGCCCAGTTATTCTTCTGCCAAACTACATACAGAATTACAGAATTGTAATACAGAAAGGTGTATTTTTCAGCATTCTCGTCTTTCATACTGCTTCTTTTGTCGTCATATATGTTACCAGCAGTGCTGAAGAAATCTTCAGTTGGAACCGAAGAGGGCGGTGCACAGAGGAATTCTCTTGCCAGTGGTAATAGAACTTAAGTACAGCTCAATCTGTTCCTCTAGCTTAACTACCACCTCGGAGCTTTCAGCTTGATTTGATCCAGGAAGATTGTCGTACATACTGTCTAGCAAACCTGCAGGATGAACTTCTTTCTTGTGCTTTTTTGGGGTTGCCTTCTTTTTCGGTGCTGGTACAGCTTGGTTGTACTACCAGCTTTCAGCTTCACGCTTTGCTCCTTCCATAAGCCATCCGATAGACACAGATGAAAATGTCTTTCCTTTACAGCGGGGCTCAAGCACACACGCCAGTACCACAGATCTGACACATTCTATTTCAGAGAACCGCCTGGTGACTGAACAGTAATTCCCTGGCGATACACACCAGTGTGTACAGCACGGGGTAAATAACACAAGAAAAGACACTGTCCTAAATAAATCCGCCCTGCAAGAATACAAACACGCTCACCGGTCCGGGGTGCAGTAGTGCTCGTGGTGGGTGATATAAGTTTATATTTGTGACAATGGTGCAGTGTTTTAGCGCTGGCCCTTGGCGACAGCTCCAGTACTGTGTTGGCTGTCTAGTAACGTACAAGACAATTTCTGGTATGCTTTTGCTGTCCTTCTCGGTTCTACTCGCAATAAACCAATGCGAAGGAACGGATTACGGTTCTCCGAACCCTTTTATGCTGTCACACGTTACCCCTCCAATCTGCGGCTGCCATGTCGTTTACCTTCCGGGTCAATGCGTTATTGCAACGGAGTCTCGCCCCCTTCCTGGCTGGCCGACTTGCCTTGAACCCTGGGAAAGAACTGAAGGGTGATTTACAACCAAGAGTCGCTGTATTTCAGTCTCAATGTACTTCTTATTAATCAACACGCAAGCCCTTTTTCTACGTTAGACTTTAAAATGTCTTAAACTGTGACAAATGAAACATAGTTTTAGTTTCATACAACCGCTTAATAAAATCCATAGTGTACAGCTACTGACCAGCGATCAAGTTTACCACAAGTAAAGATCATATTTAAAAAATTAATAAACGTGGCATTTTGATTTTTATAAGAAAATGAATACAATTCAATATGCTCTTGACTAAAATAATTAAACTCCAATCCGAACCTCAAAAGACAATACGATGTTGCATTTATCCCTTAAAAAGATTAGCTAAAGCACGGACATTATCTCCCAGATATATATATATATATATAATATTTAAACAAATATATCTAAAAATAATACATATCGGTGAACTTTTTTTTTGTTTTTTTTTCAACACATAAGCAAAACGCTGGGTTAAATCGCAGCCTATGCTAAGGTTATCTGATAGCGTCCCTTTTATAAGAACAATATAAATAAATAAATGCTGATAGCTAAGCGATGCTGTTATTAATAATAATAATAATAATAATAATAATAATAAAGCACAGATTTCTTATGCTTCTGGGAATGAAAACGGGGCACTTACATCCCATATTAATAAAGACAGGTTTTTTTGGTTTTTTTCAAAATGAAACGTTATCATTTGCGTATAAGAATGTATATTGGAAGTGACGAAGGCCAAAACGTCGGACGTTTTTTCATGATTTTAATCTAGTAAGGTATGTATTTGAACCTATCGGGCGAGTGTTGCTCTGTTTGTTCTTCGAGTGCTCACAGAAATACAGGAAATGTTGGTATTAAGGAATAAATCATTATTTCCTTACCTCGTCCCATCCACACGTTGCTTCTGTGAATAATGGATAAGTTTGTTCTTGTACTCGATCCCATGCAGTTCGGAAGCAGTATTTAGTATCGTTTTAGAGGGATTGTGGGAAGGTTGCCTATCTGCTGGCTTGTAGACTAAACCGACCAATCGCAGCTCTGTATTTTTTTTCTTTGTAGAGTTGATGCAAAGAGAAAATGAACTAATTTCCAGGAATAATTATGAGAATTAATATCTTCCCGCGCTTAGGCCGATGACGACATTTTTTCAAAGGGCAAATATCGGCCCGTATTATCAGCCAGCTGATATATCAGTTGACCTCTGCTGAAGATTACCGTTTTTGGTCATTCCAGCTCAGTTTAACCTAACTGCTATGCCAATGGCCTGCAAGTTGCAACACTACTGTCCTTGCTGCTGTGGCATCTGCTAGATGTGCACCCACTATCATGCCTGTTTCCAATGCTGTTAGATCTTGCCCTGTCTCTGGTAGACTGTTTGCAGTTGTGCTGCTCCCACAGCTTTATAGTGGTGCTGGGATCACATGTCTCATCAGTGGGTGATGCCAAATCCAGTCGGGTTGCTAAGTGTCAGCAGAAGAAACATTTCAATACAGCACTTGCATGTAAACCTGATCTTACACTTGTATTCCTCACAGTGATATTAAGAGGGGTGGAAATCAGTGGCTGGTAAATGTGAGTGATATTAACCAGGGTGTGTTAATAATCAAAGTGATATTCTCAAGCATTTGCCCTTATTGACACCCATTATATTCTGCATGGCATGATGATAATAAAAGCAGGCTGGTATTAACAGGAGTGATTGAACAGGTTTGACTGTATTCTCATCAGAGTTCACTGTTGTGTTCATAGTTATGAGGGGAGGCCCTGCAGAAGAGCCAATGTGTTAGCATGCTGTACGATAACCTTTGTCTCTTCTCTTTTTTTTTTCTCTAGCTGCTAAAGGAAATTACACAGGAAGGACTCTATTTCCCTGTGCCGATTGTGGGAAGAGTTTCAATTGTAGCTCACAGCTTAAAATCCACCAGCGCGTTCACACAGGAGATAAACCTTATCACTGCTCTGAGTGTGGGAGGAGTTTCACGCAGATACAAAATCTTAAAAGACACCAGCGCAGTCACACAGGAGAGAGGCCTTATCAATGCACGGAGTGTGGGAGGAGTTTCGCAGTGTTACAAAATCTTAAGATCCACCAGCGCGTTCACACAGGAGAGAAACCTTATCACTGTTCTGAGTGTGGGAGCAGTTTCACAGTGTTACAAAATCTTAAAAGACACCAGCGCAGTCACACAGGAGAGAAACCTTATCACTGTGCTGCTTGTGAGAAGAGTTTCCCATATTTAATTTCCTTGAAAACGCACCAGCGGACTCACAAAAAATAAATCTGATCAATGAAGTGAATATCTTAAGCGTTTCAGCCACTTATCAAACCTTAAAAGACAACATAAAATTCACCAAAGAGTGAAGCCCTACCCTGCACTGAATTTAGGAAGAAGATCGTTCAGTTACTGGGTATTGAAGGACACAAGAAAATTCACAGAATTTCAGCCACATGAGGACACCTAAACACCAGGAGTAAATATGACTAAATACAAAATATTTACTGAAAACAAAAGAATAAACTTGCTTGATAAATAGTTGCATCACATTAGTAGTCTATGAAATAGTTTGGAATTGCATCTGCAAGATTCCACTTTTGTCTCATTGTGGCAAAGTGGTAATTAGTATGTAGGTGTACAGCATGTGCAGTAATCCAGTGATGCAGACAGACAACAAAGTATGGGTGAAATGCTTTCTTTCTATTATAATCCAGTGGTCTGATGACCAAGCAATAAATAATACGAGGCTGGGAACACACAGCAAAGTGTTAGCAGTCTAGTCTCAAACAAACAAAAGGTTTTAGACAGACTGAGCAAACAAAATTCATGGTTCTGCTGGTCCTTCCGGGTTTAGCGTACCCATACAAAGGACCAGATCACCTCGCTACGCCCCCGTTATATACCGCCAACCATGACCGCTTGTCTAGCGAATGCAACCGCTCCTCCAATCTGCGGCTGCCACATCGTTTCCCTTCCGGGTCAACGATTCAGTGTACTGCAGCTCTGTTCCCTTTACACAGCGCCCTCACAGGACGGGAGGGACATCTAACGCCAAGAATCATTTTTTTGTCACACTCATGCATGTCTCTTGGTTTGAAAATTAGCATTATTAGATGTAACACCCCACTAGTGACCAAGTCTCCAGCTCTTTGAAGTCAGTGCTAATCTTTGGTCAATTCTGAAACTCGCACCTCAAATAATAGTTTTGCTGTTGACAGGCTCTGACTGCGATATATTCTTTTTATCTGTAACTACATGTGTGGGTGGTCACTGATATAATAATGAGGCAGACACAGAGCATTGGGTATCGACACGCCACACAGGCGCGCAGATTTAATTCAATGCTGCGTCTGCCACTAAGGTACCAGCAATGGTAGCCCTTGTGTAAGATTTTAATAAAGAAAACAAACCAAAGCTAAAAATAAGTTTGCCGCACATTCTTGACTTTTCCTAAATCCGTGTATAAAGTACCCTGATGATGTTTGAAAGTCAGAGTCGCAAAAATAAATTCTACGCACTTCTACCTAGAACCGCCAAGAGCCGCCATTATGATGGCTTATTGCAATACATGCTTTTATTGTTAATCTAACCTACAATATGCTATTTTTTATCTGTATAAAAGCCAGTTTGTCCTCTCTACCTCCACTGAGTTTACAGCAGATGTATTTGAATAGAATACGGCTCTTGCAGTCTAGATATGTGTTGACCAAATATCCATTGTAATCCTGTCAATTCCTTGGAGAACTGCCGTCTGGCTGTCTACGTGAGCATATATAATCTGCTGTCTTATAAAATTACTGTTACAAGAATTTTTCGAGAAATCCTGAGATTTTTGCGTTTTGATTTGAGAGCAACTACACATATATTTGCCTCGGCTTGCAGCTTGCCACAGCACCCCAGAATGACTTGCCCCTCGCTGGTGGAATGTAGGGTGTACTTGAATAACGGTTAAGACCTGGGCCATCACCTTGGCAGCATAAGAACGTTGTAGATGCCCCGTGTGTATTGAACAGGAGCGTACGTGTAGTCCAGCAACAAGGCAACGACTGCAGGTGATCTGAGCGAATTGTGCAGAACGAAGGGCCTTCAAGATCACAGAGGTGCCACGTTGGTTGGCTATACATGGTGGGTGCAGCAGAAGACGAAACAAAGAAACTGGGAATTCATTGCATAACTCATACCATATGTAATAAGACATAGTTAACACTGTACTGAACAACCATATCTGCATTTTGTGACGCGAAAATGCAAATAACCAAAGCACAGGCGGTAAACTATGCATACAGAGGCAATACAGTAACGAAGGGCAATACAAAACTGATGACATCACACCTCAGCATACTGTTTGTTACCAACTGTGATCAATTTTTTAAGTTTGATGCCCTTGCTGGGCTAAGCTTTTCAACTGTGTTGTTTAGCTGCGGTTTTCATTTTTTAAATTAAAACAGTCATAAGCATTAACATGTATCATTTCTTCTATATTGTATTTTGCTATTAATTTCGTGATTGTGAAAGGTCGGAACACTGTTCTTTCCCTTTCAAGGTGTGGACTGTAACATCGCTTACTTTTGACATTTTCACTGTAATAATACTTTTTAATAATCATTTCATTGGCTAAGTTGTTCTTGCAGGGAACTGAACTAGTTCAATACATGTAACGGTTGCTATATGGCAAGTGGGTGAAAATGCTGTGCAATAGCAGTTGTATTTCCATCCCTGTGTGTGTGTGTGTGTGTGTGCGCGCGCTCTCTCTCTCTCTCTCTCTCTCTCTCTCTCTCTCTCTCTCTCTCTCTCATCTGAAGAATGTGCTGCAGTTTGATGGTTGTAGAATGTACAGTATCTATTGTGGGCTGGGTGGAGTTTCTGGGTTATATGTGGAACTTTATGTGAAACTCGGCACAGTTGTAAAATTCAGGAGAGGACTGACACCGGCAATTATCCAGGGTTTAGTTTCACTAAACTCTAGCAGTAGGGAATTTCTCTGTATAATTGTACCTGTATGTTAATAATAAAGCCTAATTAATGTGGTTTGAAATTGTCATTTCTGGTCGTTTTTGCTCTCGGGTCTCGGTAGATGTTAAGAAACTACTAGGCCTTGTATTCTTACTAATTGCAATTGTGTTATTAGATCTCTGTTTTGGAAGACTTCGATATCAATGTTAAAATATGTGCATAATATCAATATACAATTTTCTTATCGTTGCCCACCACTAGTTTTAAATATTAATTATACATTATTTGAATGCGTTTGATGTTGGGTCTGGTATGATTCTGCAAGGTCCAGTAAGGTTTCATAGTAAACCAGAAGTGAATTACTACAGGCTATAATAGAGCAC
Organism: Polyodon spathula; assembly: GCF_017654505.1. Taxonomy (NCBI): domain Eukaryota; kingdom Metazoa; phylum Chordata; class Actinopteri; order Acipenseriformes; family Polyodontidae; genus Polyodon; species Polyodon spathula. Next base: position 503,611 of record NC_054578.1, read on the forward strand.
AACAGGCATCCTCTCAGATCAGCATTCTGTTAACCTGTACTTATCAATGCACACTTTAAACCCTTCATTTTTATTTGTTAAATTTTCAGCTAAGTGTTCTTCTCAGCATTGCATTTAAAGTTTCCATCTCCAATTGCAGTAAATGTACGATTAATTCCATAATTAACAAAAATGAAATTAAGTTATAGTAATGAAAGTTCTAAGATTTTTCGTTCGAGTCAGGACTCTGGCAAAGCATGCAGAACATACACAAGACACTCACGAGAGAGCCAGGGCACTGCCACAGGACACGAGACTCGGCACAGTCAGGACAGCACAGGACACAAGACTCAGCACAGTCAGGACAGCACAGGACACAAGACTTAGCAGAGTAAGGACAGCACATGACACGAGACTCGATGACTTGTGCTGTCCTGTACTGTCCTCAGGACAGCGCTCTGCATGTCTCGGGTCACAGAACACAGCAACCCCTGCTGTAAACACTGCCCATTATATCACTGCGAAGAAGAAATACACAGATCTGCCTGTCACTGTTTGTGTGGGTAATTCAGTGGAAAACTGCTTTGACGTTTTTACAACTAGAAAGGTACAATCCAAACTAAATGCATCAGTTGCTGTACAATATTGAGCTGACGTTTGCTGTCCCATAATTCGGTCTGTTGTACCCTGAAGACTTATTCAAATAATAGACACTTAAGATAATGAAAAACTTATCTGTACATTTTTTAATTAAAATGTCATTTTTGTGCAGTTCAGTTTTGAAATTCAGTTTTGAAATTGACAGGTAATGTACTGCAGTATGTCTAAAAGTTTTGTTTACAGACCTGTGTGCCTTCAATTCAATTTCAATTTCAAAGTTTATTGGCATGACTGATTTTTTTTTTTACCAGTATAGCCAAAGCAGTGGTGCTATGTCTCTCTGCAGGGTAAGCTGTCGCTGTTTCTCTCTTCAGTCGATCTCAAGACTGTTTCACATCTAAACCGTCACTTTAACTAAAACCATTCAGATTAAAAAAAAAAAAAAACAGTTCAATCTGTTAATGCATCAACCGCAATACAGTGACCCCTACCAGCAGCAGCAGCTTTGGACTAGACAGTACAGTGCAGAGAGTCGAAACTGGCGCCATTTGCGATCTACAACAGGACTTTTCACAGTAAAACCCAACGCAGTTAGAGCCAACATGGCGAACTCTGTTATCCAGTTTCATAACCTTCCACTTCCCGACCCATCGCGATCCCGTCCTTCCTTCCACTCGGAGGTCAAGCCAAGCATTTCCACCCACCGCCTGGGTTTGGGGAGCTGCTGGCTGCAGCCAACACCACGCCATGGCAGCGCAGTTTGCCATGCTGGCTCCAGGCCACGCTGGGTTTTATTATGAATGGCGCCAGTTTCGAGCCTCGGCTTGGTGCCGCGCCTGCGCACTGCGGTTTGCAATTCAGAGGGTGCGGGTGGCTGTGTTTGTTTGGAGCTGTTAACGGATTTGACTGCTTATATTTATTTATTTATGGCCTGAATTGTTTTTAGTTGTTATTAGTGACTGTTTGGATACGAAACGGAAGGCTTGAAAGAGATAACAACAATTTGCGGACAGTGGAGAATACAGAGCAGAGAGGTAAGCTTAGCTCGCCATTAAGATGGCATATGGCAAAAATGCATTGTTCAGTTTTTTGACCACTTGTCAACTTCAAAACGGACTCTGAGCTGATGCACACTGATGCACACTGATGCAGTTTGAGTTGTAATTGCATTTGTATGTTCAGAGAGCGCTGTGTGTTGTTGAAGGGGTACCAGATGCAATGCAGGCAGGGAGGAGGAGTCTTCAGACAAAATCGTCCCGGCTTTGCTGTTACATTAACATTTGCAAATAACTGGCATCGTGCTCAGCAGTTTAACAGCAAAGTAGTTTTATTAGGTGGTGTTAACAGCATTTAAAAAAACAAAACAAGCAATTGTGTGTTTTTAATAATTCGCATTCTGTTTGCATTTCTGGACAAGTGTCTAGTTTGTTTTTTATTTTGTCATGGTAATGCTGCCAGCCTTTAGTCCCGCTTGTGGCTCGATAAACAGACATCTTTTATATAACTGATTTGATCTTTTATCTGTAGCTCTCTCTGTATTTATCAGTTACATACTTAAATGGTAATAGCTGATTTTTTGAACCGAGCTTTTTCTATGTTTTAACATGTTTCGGTGTGATGACCGTAGAAAACACAATTCACTGCTGTGATCTGCAATAAATACATACGATATTTAGCTTTTGCTTAATTATGATTGTGTTATTTGTTATTATATACTAGTGATTAGATTATCGGTGTGATATTTTTATCGATTCTTCTAATAACATCATCCTTAGGGACAAAAAGGTTTGTGATTAATTTGTTTTTATTCTAATTACAAACTTAAGTAACTTTTTTTCAACAGCACTTTCAAACCGACAAAACCTACGGTGTGTATTATGTTGAGGTCAACTACTGAAACAGCATAACTAATATATAAACAGTTCCACAACAGAAACCATGTTTAAATAAAGAAGAAAGGGACAATCTGACAAAGCGCTCTCTTGCTCTCAAATCCTTTACATGGTGCGTCCAGCTGAACCGCACCCACATCCCATCTCATGCCAGTAAGGACTCTGCATCAACATGCTGTAAAGCGTTTCAACGCGGTAGTGCTGCATGTCTGTTCTTTCCTGAGTTTCCCTTTCTCAAAATGAATAAATGCAACGCACTGCCATTGAGACAGTAACAGCCAAATGGCCCACAGCAACAAAACAAGCTATAAATTTGAAATGCAGACTTTAAACGAGGGGGGAAATTACTACAACTAATCATTACTCCATCCCTAAGCGTGGCGTATTATATATTTCCTTTTTGTTACGCGTGATAAAACAGGCAGTTCAAAAAATAAAACATCAGTAATAATCAAATGCATATTTCCCACTGACACGTTTTCACTGAGGTGGCGTTTTGAGACCAATATAGAAGATGCTACTCGCAAAAAAGAAAAATTAGGTTACACATGGTTTGCCCTCTTCAATTGCCAAACTGTGCTTAGGCTAAATTTAGTGTTTGACTAAATTTAATATTTTTATTCCAGTTTTTACCAGTTTCAAAATGCTTAAACTATATTTTCTGAATGGTAATTTTCAAAGCCAAATAAAAAACTCTCAAAGTGTGAGTGTTGTGATTTATTACTTCTAACAAATACTGAAAGATTGTGCTTCACTGATTTTTAGTAGTTAATTATAAAACAAGTTAAAAAAAAACAAGAGCAGCACAGAGCGCTCTGAGCAGAACTCTCCATAGAACCAGAATCACCAGACTCCTGCTTCACCCATCCTAATGCAGGAGGGGCTATTCAACCCTGTTTGATATGCCTCATAATAACTTCTCATGCATGTAGGTATGTGTCATGATGTTAAAGGTTTATCTAATGTAATAAATGTTGTATAATAGAAGAGTCCCTGTGTTGTTTTAGGGGTGGAAGAGCCCCACACGCATGCCTTTTGCAAGCTGCGTCAGTCTGTTGCAGGACACAGAGGAATTCATATTGCAAAGGTGCAGCAGATATCAAGAGCATTTCAAATAAGGCTTGATGTGTGATTTTAAATACTACTGGATTCATACATAATATAGTTTTCTAAAGTGTGAGTGCTGTGGAAATTCAAATAAAAGCTCTTGATATGCAACCTGAAATGACAAACTAACAATCCTGTCTCCTTTTCTTCAGTGAGAACGGATCAGCCTCACTCACAGGAAGTTTCTGAGATGGAAGCAGCTCACGTCAGCCCAGAGCTTCCTATTCGATGGGTTGTTTCTGCAGACAGGACTGTTGAGATCAAGGAGGAAGTGACTGAGCTGGGGTGCGACCAGGCCAATGAGCGGATCCTGCAGGAGGAAACGCCACCTTCTAGCATCACTGAGAGAGGCGAGTGAAGCTGGAATGCACATCTATAGAGGGTGTCTTTAATGAAAGAGGGGAAGGGGCATTGCCTTGGCTGTCTCTCGAGTGTCTGGTGTAGGTTCTGCATACTTTGCCAGTGTCCTTATTAAAATCCAGATCTAACAACGCATGCTTTTACACCACAACTGGATTTCATTTTCTTTAATTAGGAAATTGATAGCGTTGCAACAACTAATCATTGTATTGATTTATTGATCATCCATCCTAAAACTTCCCGATCTTTGAGTAGCCTACATATTGGTGAATCGATGCATCAAATTAGAGCTTCGCATTGCCAGTTTGCATTAAAACACTGATTATGTAGCTGTATGCTGATAATAGCGCTACAGTCGCCACCGCTTCGAACGGGCGCGTTTGTGTTCACGTGATCCACCAGCAGTAAGCGATGGACGGTATAAACACCCTCACAATAACCTGACATTCAAACTGCCCCCCACTCACCAGTACTGTAACAAACAAGTGTGTATGAGGTTTAAAATCTTTATTAAGACACTCATTACACTAATAAAGATGAATTAAAACTTTTATTATTTTTATTTTATTTTACTTTTTACTTTTTTTTAAGCTTTTATTAGGAAGCTCACCTAAATCCCTTGCTTAGAAACATAAGGAGGAATGGAACGGTATCATTGAACTCCCGACCGTACCAAACAAAAGAGGGGAGGAAATTAAAATCGTATTTCCTAAATTAATTAGTTTCCCCAGTGTTGAAGCCACAAACACACACACACACACACACACACACAAAAACATTATCCCTGATTGCCAGTTTTAATCCAGACAGAAACACAGAGGTGACCCGTGTGTGCTGAACTATATATTCCATGTCTCCCTGTTCAGTGCAGTGGTACGGTCGCAAGTCCCTCTGCCTAGCAATGACGTCAGACAGCAGCGACATCCGACCGTTATCTTTAGGGTTCAATTTCTGTAAAACTAGGACCCCCCCCCCAAAAAAATTATTAATACCCCATTGCACATCTACACCCCCGGAACTGTGTGTATGCCAAGCGTGGTTACTTATTTTGCTATACGTTTGAGTTACAGGTATATAAAAAGCATCTGAGGCATTTAAAACTTTTATCTCAAAAAGTATTCAACCAAATGCTAGCCCGTTCACAGGGTTTGTTGTGCCTGCCTGTACGACCACATGCAAAACTTTTCAAGCATATTGGTGGTGTTTTACCCTCCCTTTTTGAGCTGGTTGTAAAATCGACTTTAAACAATAGATATATTTATAAAAAGGCTTGCAAAAATAACAGCGTCACATGAGCTGTGTGGCATGTACACACGGCTTGCATACTGAATCACTGTATAAATCAATATGTGCACAACATTATAAAAATTCTGTGACACAATTCTGTGACAAGCTGCCGTTTTATTTATTTATTAGCCATAAAACCCACTGCCACAAAATGAGTGACCTTCCGCCCATTTTCTCTAATATATTTGCGGATGAATCTCTAGAGAACTGATACAGCATCAGCTTTCCTAGCAGAGACAGTAATCCACCTGACGGTGCTACAGAAACTGTCACCAGTAGACACACAAGGTGACATGAGGCACAGCTAAATGAAATGGAAGAAAACAGATGGGGGGGGGGGGGACCCTAAAAAGACTACAACGTGGGCTGCTAATGTGTGTAAAGACTGGCTTAATGAACAGAAAAAATATTGACATTAATTTTAAGGAAATAAGTTTAGAAAACTCCGACAACATTCAGAGGGAATGTTGTGCCACTGCAAGAAGTTTAACTACCGATCTGTGTTCAAGTCTCCAGTTTAACACCGAGACCCCCAGCTGTCCGGTGCGGAGCTTTAAAAATATTTGTCACAATGCCCTCCGGATGTAACAGCCTTTTACCTGCACCCCCTCAGACAGCTCCTCCGCAGATCCTGAACACTAGACCCTGCTGGTACTCTGGTGAACCGAGGGGAATACGTTTCCTCTGCGAAATGATGTCTAAACTAAGCCAGTTTCCCGCAGTGCTGCTTGAAGTGGTTCACAGTCTCTCGGGACGCTGCTTTGCAGTCTC
>NC_054578.1:514606-527106 GCF_017654505.1 Polyodon spathula
AAAACACCAGCAAATTCACACTGGAGAGAAACCACACCACTGTAGTCAGTGCGGGAAGAGCTTCAGTGAATTGGGACATCTTAAAAGACACCAGCGAATTCACACAGGCGAGAAACCGCACCACTGTACAGAATGTGGGAAGTGCTTCAATGAATTAGGTAACCTTAAACAACACCAGCGAATTCACACAGGAGAGAAACCGCACCACTGTAAGGAATGTATGATGTGCTTCACTAAATTAGGGAACCTTAAAAGACACCAGCAAGTTCACACAAGAGAAACACACTACTGTAATGAATTTGAGAAGAGCTTCACTTGATTTAATTTTTTGGAGTAAACTTGACTTATCAGGGTTTACAGTGTAGGCAATCAATGGGACTTGGAGACTTGACCTTTCTTTTTCTGAATTAATTTAGCTATGTGTTTAGCAGATGTTCCTACATTGTGTAACACATGATTAAATAATGCATTTGATATGGAGGACACGTGTTTTGAATAGCCACTGGTTTCAAGAAGTATTCTATTTTTAGAACTGCTTAGTTAAGTGTCTACTGTTATTTATTTGTATACAGTTTTGAGCAGTTTTAGTATAGAGGAGGCTGTGTGGTGGTTAATTCCCGTCTCAGCCACTGACTCGCTGTGGGACCCTGAGCAAGTCACTTAACCTCCTTGTGCTCCGTCTTTCGGGTGAGACGTTGTTGTAAGTGACTCTGCAGCTGATGCATAGTTCACACACCCTAGTCTCTGTAAGTCACCTTGGATAAAGGAGTCTGCTAAATAAACAATATATATTAAAAAGTGTATTTTTCCATTCTTGGTTGGTTGCAAGAGGAGGAGGTACGTGAGTTCAGGTATAAAAAGGAGGTCTTGCCCTGACTAAGCCTACATGCTGGTTTCTTCTAATGAGGCCATAACTAATCCTACACATGGGAGGGTTTTTTTTCTTTCAAGTTGTAAAGTCACCCCCCTGTCCCCATCCCAGGTTTTGGATTTCGAGTTTTGATCTTTTATATTCTGTGAACCCTACAGTTACAAATAATAAAACAGCTGGAATCTGTATACAAATTATTATTGATCTACGTTATAGGAATTTAAAATCAAAATAGTGGTGTGGAGTGATCTGTATTCCTGTCATTGCATGCAGAGACCTTTTCAGATTCATGCTTTAGTTTCAAGGAGCTTTACACGATGCTGGCATGCAGAACTGTTTAAACAATCTAATGTGGAGGTTTACATGGGAATGGAAGTTTATAACACAAGGAGTTGTGAACACAAGGAATGCAGTATAATGAAATACTTACTTTTTGGAATATTTCTTATGAAGACAAATCTGTATTATCCTTGTGAAAGAGAAGGTGGAGCCTGTTTATATTAAATAGGTACTTCCAGAACTGAAACCTGTCCACATTAAAGAGAAGAGCCCTGTACTAGAATCGGTCCATATCAAAGAGGAGAGCCCTGTACGAAAACCAGTCCATATCAAAGAGGAGAGCCCTGTACTAGAATCGGTCCATATCAAAGAGGAGAGCCCTGTACGAGAACCAGTCCATATCAAAGAGGCGGATCATTATTCTAAAATGTTTAACAGATTGCAGGGCTCTCTTTCTTGTACAACATGTGGAAAGAGTTTGTGAAAAAGCCTGCTGCTTCGTGAACAAATGCACATTTTAGAGAAACCACATACCTGTTGTGAATATGGAAAAAAATTAATTCAATTAAGAAATGTTAAAGACCACCAGCAAATCCACACAGGAGAGAAACCATATCACTGTGCTGACTGTGGCAAGAGTTTCAGTCAGTTACAAAATCTTAAATCCCACTAGTTAATTCACACAGGAGAGGCACATGTCTGGGAGGTGTTTTAGTCATAAATTGCACCAAAGTGGCACATCCAGTAAAGGCGCTCTATAGTATATGCCCTGTAGCCTGGAGGTCGCCGGTTCGAGTCCAGACTATTCCACAGACAACCGTGGACGAGAGCTCCTAAGGGGTGGCGCACAATTGGCTGAGCTTTGCCCAGGTGGGGAGGGCTTAGGTCGGCCAGGGTGTCCTCGGCTCACCGCGCACAAGTGACCCCTGTAGGCTGGCCGGTCGCCTGCAGACTTGCCTGTAAACTACCCAGAGCCGTCGTCCAATGCTGTAGCTCTGAGGTGGTTGCATGGCGGGCCTGCAAAGTGAAAAAAAGAGGTTGGCACACGTTTCACAGAGAACAGCGTGTGTCCGTACAAGTAAGACAGCATGGGCATTTCTATACTCGGGTACCGTTCAGTATAATAATAATAATAATAATAATAATACATGTGGTGATATGTGAAAGGTGTTTATATGTATTTAAACAAGCACGCAGATAATAGTTGTTTTAATTAATCATACATTGTTACACTAGCTAATCAGTCAGTTAATAAAATTACTAAAGAGGTACATTTAGATAAGAGCCAGTTCATTTATAAACTTACAAATGGCTAATAATATGTTTTATAACTTGTACGTATAGAACAAACATATAGTTCCTAGATACCGTTTGGAGACCTAATCATCTTTCTTCCATTTAAATTAATAATAAAAACTAACATGGACACGAAAGAGAAGGGATTATATTGTAGTGTCAAACCGAACAGGACTCTGGATCTCTGTCTGTCTGCAGCTTTAATGAAACTAAACTCTGGGAGATTGTAGTAAACTAACACAAACACATAAATGAATTATAATGTCTTATCAAACTGAGTAGGGTTGTTGGGCACTGTCTGTCTGCTTGTCCCTCTGCATCTGTAATGAAAGAAAACTGTGGAAGAACGCTGTGATCGACCACAGACGCCAAGAGCAGCAATGTATAATTGTAGTGTTGCTGCACAGACCAAACACGACAAAGCCCACGCTTGCAGCAGCAGCGCAAAGCAGAGGCGAAACTGGTGCCAAACTGGATCTCCAATGAAACATGGCTTAATTCAACAATGCGCCATAGGAGCCAGCATGGCATCGCGTTTCACAACCGCCTCTCCTCGTCCGCCCTTGATTCGAGAGGGAGGCCAGCCAATCACTCTCTCAGCCAATGATATGCGACGCTTGCAACCAGGCACGCCCACTGCCAGTGATTCATTTTTTCTGGCAGGTCTTCGTTTATGCTGGGGGAGAGGAATGGCTGCGATCAATAGAGATCTCTACAGCATTATATCACTTGCTGTTTCAAATATTTAGGATGGGCAGAAATGTGGGTTTTTTTGTTTGTTTTGGGGTTTTTTTTGCATTCGTTTATTACCTGCATTGAGTTCTGATAAATAGCCTTTTTTGTGGTTAATTTAAGAACTCGCACAGAATTAATCCTCTCAGTTGTATCCACAGATAGTCTGAGAACTGTCAGCGTGATTTATCTACTGAGAAAACAAAGGAGTTTAACTTCTATCAGAGCTAAGTGACTTCTTGCAGGTCTGTCTGTCTTCCTTTGTCACAGCAGAAGAAGTGCTGACTGTTTGAATGGGAATTATACATAAAAAAAAATACCAATTAAAAACCCAGGTCTGGGATTCCTAATAAAGGGATTCCGATAGACCAGCCCCCAAACTGAAACCCAGCGAGGATGGACGTCAGCGTGTCCGTTTCGCTCTTGCAAGACGAGCTCGGCTCTGCCATCGAGCACGCAGTGAAAGCGGCTGTAGACACCGTCTTGTGGGAAATCACAAGAGTTGTGGGCAGTAAATTGAACGAGTTTCAGATTGCAATGGCTGGGAAGGAGAAAGAGAATGAAAGGCTGAAGCTGAGATTGGAAATATCAGAGAGCGAGTTGAAAGCACAGCGACAGTGTATCAGCCCGGCGGATGCAAACATTATAGGAGCTCAGGGGAACACGAACCCCGACTCTAATGAACACGACGTTCAAATGAGTGAGAATCGCGGATTATTGGTCAGATTTCAAGGTAAATTTTAATTTACAAACAATCTGCAAAAAAAAAATGCAATTAAAAATCCCTTTTTTAAATTTTCGGTTAGAATGTTTAAAGTAGAGCGCAATTTAATATATCTGCTTATATACATTTTATCACAATGTATCAAATATACCCCCTGACTTGAAATGAACCTTGGCAAATTGGAATAATTGTAATTGAGTTGTAATTGTACTATGTAATTGAATTTAAGTTCAATTACGCATTTTTCTCATACGATCAGTTTCCCACACATTTACACCCAGTTTGTTTGTTTGCTTTGTTTTTTTTTTAAGTTATATAGTATGTTTCTGTATGTACCTGTGAGTATTGCTTGGTTATATAACATGTCAACACGTTAATGTAATTAGCAATGCAAATTTCGTTCAAAGCAAAACGGAAGAGTGAAATAAAGGAACCAGACCTGTATCAATTTGAATTTGACCAAAATGGAGAAAGCGCAGTAAAGGTTTATAAATGGGCTTCGTGTACCCTACAAAACTGTCTCCTGAGACACTGCATTAAATGCACTCTCTAAGGGCGAGTTGAACACTCCACAGGGAATTCTGTCGTTTCCATGGGGAGCATTGATGGAGCACAATACAGAATATCAAGCATTACAAGTCTGTGAGCTGGGAGCAGTCAATTTGAATAACCCACCGTTACAGCAGAGAGGTGAATTTAGTGAAAGACACAGAATTTAACAATGCTAATATCATATTAGCAATAACTAAAATTTAAAAAATTTAAAAATCAATAAGACAAAAGTACCGCTCCGCAGTCCCCCTCCCTCACCTGCATATCTCACAGTAAATGCTGTGCTTCGGGTGTATTCAATTAATGTGTATTCACTTTATTGAAACCATTTTCACTTACACAGAACACCATACCTGCACAATGCAGTGGCGCACTGTCTGATCACAAACAATGCAGTGTTTCCTGCATCATCCACGCTGCGCGCCTAATCACCCGAGATGTGATCAAATTCAGAAACAGCTTTATTTGCTCTGCACGTCATTGCACTTGATACAGTATCATATTACATGCAGTCAGTTTGCTCCGGAAGGATTCTAATAAGTGGATTGCATGATTCTTACAAGCTGGGTATTTGAGCATGGTTAGTGTAGGAATGATATTGTCCCAGTGGTTTTGATCACTGTATGCAGTTGATTCTTATATCAGTGATTCTTATAAACGGAGTGCACTGTTAAATTAGAAAGTAATATAATTGATATACAGAAATTATTTATTTTAATGTGCATTTTAACACTGGAAGTGCCGGGATTTCAAACTACCTAGAAGCGCCAAACCAGTTAATTTGAACAAAAGGCAAATAATCGTATAAAAGTCAAAAGTTTTATTTATGAACATCAAATCAAACATTTGCATAGCAGAAACACCAGATTTAAATGTAAAACAGCATTTTTTTTTCAGAAGGAGCAGTACAAAACAAGAAAAACTTACATAAAGTAAATATTTCACTAGTAACTATTTTGTATGGGTCTCTGTACATACAAAATTGTATAAACATTTATTTGTAAAAATAACATCAAATGGTCATTTTTTTCAAAAATAGTATATAATGCAGTACTTCAAAACATAAATAATTAATACAATAAACTATTTGCATAACATATTTATTTAGACTACATACCTGGCAGCTGTACAGTCCATATACAACACACGCTTCTCCACTTTCCATGAGCATTTACCCGCACTGCACTTCCTCAACTGCAGCACACATCCAAAGTTTTGTTGTTGTTGCATTTTGCAACCTGGCAGTGTTTCCTCTTGCGTGTGGGTTCAGCAGCTGCAGCACTACCAGAAGGGGCATCTTTCTCTGTCCATTTCTGATCCACACGTGCTTGCCGAAGCTGCATGGCTAACTGCAAGATGAAGCCCCTCCTGTTGCAGTTTTTCCCTGGTACATTCCTTGTACAAAACATATGCATTGATGGCTTAATGTTATAAAATACAGCCACAGGCCATGGACAAGATCCGCCTTTGACTGAATGCCATCTGCTCCAGCACATCCCCACCGAACTTTGCGTCATTGTGGTATTCCACTGTCTCAGTCTCTCTGGTCATCCTCCATCTCCGAGCCATTTTTATGTTCAGTGTGTCACTCTTGTTGTGCCCACTCAAAGTTGTAAGAATGAACCTGCAATGCAGTGGGGGTGGGGGGGGGTACCTATGACTCAGAGAGGCGTGTTTTTCAAGCACTCAGAGTGCAGACATTAAAATGATCAATTTCTTGCGAATATGCGACTCAAACGACATCAGTAGATCTAATACATATACTTAGGAAAAGTCATGAACAGGCATATGCATTACACTCCGGAATGCAGGGTCATTTTAAATTTTAAAACCCCAAATGGTGTTAATCAATATTATATTTATTAATAAACTGATCATTTCAAAATAAGACCCATTTAAACTAATGTTTACATTTCACTTCAACTAATTTCTTGTGCATAGTGATATTTACTGTTATTAGATTTATTTATTTGCTGTTCTAATTTTTAAAAAGTACGTGTATCTAATAATTTTGTAATAGCATTAAGGCACGGCAGGGGATTGGTTGAAATGATATAATCGCACACTTAAGGCTTAAAGAATTGTAAGGGTAGTTATACTTGACCCCAGGTCTGCCTGAACATTTTTAGTTTTATGTATTTTGAGGGATCCTCCCTAACACTTCAGAAATGATCAATGCTGGACCACAGCTCACAGGTCAAATTAGGTCAGGTCACATCTTGCTCGTTTGGTTGTTAGTAGCTTATTGATCCCAGAATCTCATCAAGCAGCTTCTTGAAGGATCCCAGGGTGTCAGCAGCCTGTGCTGTCCTGTACTGTCCTAGGGACAGCGCTCTGCATGCCTCAGGCCACAGAACACAGCAAACCTGCTCTAAACACTGTCCATTATATAATTGTGAAGAAGAAATACACAGATCTGCCTGTGACTCTTTATATTGGTAATTCAGTGGAAGGCTGCTTAGACATGTTCACAACAGCTTGAAATGTATAGTCCAAACTAAATGCATAATATCAGAAGATGTACAAAACTGAGCTGGCGTATGCACTCTTGCATTGATATCTACCTTTAAAAAATTGGTCTAGTGGAAAATTATTTCGTGTTATGTCTACCATAATTCAGTCAGTGTGTTTTGTAGCGCTACTCAAATAAAATGAATTTAAATGAAACACTAACACTGGAACCGCTGCGGTTATTCTCATACCTAGAACTGCCAGCGGCGGGCATTATTACATTCTGAACAACCTCAATGTTAAAATAAGAGACAAACTATCAGATACAACTCAAACGTTTTATTCAAGCACATCATAGCAAAGATCTGCACAGCCAAAACACCGTTATTTAAAATGAACAATTAAACAAAAAATGGTTTATTTTCTCTTGCCACATATAAAACACTACTTCAAAAAAATGAAAAACTAATAAAAATAAACATTTCAAAAGAAACTAGTGTGCAGACAGATACATGTACAGACAAAACTGTACATACGATTTTTTTAATTTTTGTTTTTTTTAAGTAACATTAAAAAAAAGAAAATAACTCAATTCCCATTACGGATCGTGAATGTGCTTTGAGGGAAACAGACTTCAAAATTAGCACAATCCACACAGATATAACGCTTCTCAACTTTTCCTGTGCATTTACCACATACTGCTCTTTCACACTGGGCACAGATATCAGAAGTTTTATTTTTATTGCATTTAGCTACCTTGCATTGTTTTCTCTTGTGTGTGTCACTGGAAGCAGCACTGAATCCAGGTTGAGCTGCATTTGCAGTTTTCTGATCGAAATGTTTCTGCCGAAGCTCTGTGGCTAACTTCAACATGAAATCTCTCCTACTGATATTTTCTCCAGTGCATTCCTTGTACAAAACAAAGGAATTGATGGCTGCCAAGTCCAATACATTGTAAAACACAGCAACTGGCCACCGTCGAGAACCGGCTTTCACGGAGTACTGACGTATCATCTGGTCTAAATCGTCCACCCCACACTTTGTGTCATTGTAGAAATCCACGGTCTCTGGTTTTTTATTGTCTGCAGTCCCGATGGCAACTGACGTATGAAGGGAGCTGAGAATAATGACATTCTTTCTCGGCTTGCACTTGTAAACAGTCAGCGTAGCACAGTCACTGTGTTTCAAAATTGTACTGGAGTACAGCTGAGGTTGCAAGTTTTGCGCAGATGGTGGAAGCTCTCTTCTTGCTTTGTTCACTGTTCCAACCAGGCTGGTTTTGTGTGTTTTTCTTCAACTTTTTTGCCAATTGCAGTGAGGTAAAAAAATTGTTAGTGGTAACATTCCTCCCTTTTCCTAAGTATGGTTCCATCAGTTTAAGTACCACACTGTCACCCAGTCTCTGACCAGCTGGGCAAGTTTCATCTTTGCCCAGGTAGGGGTAACCATTCACCACGTACTTGGACTCAACGTCCACTGCCACCCAAAACTTGATCCCAACTTTGTCAGGTTTGTTTGACATGTATTGTGTCGAGCGTGCTTTTGTGGAGAACAGCTGTTCACCGACTGTAAGGTTCTCTCCCGGCTTGTAGCAGGCAATGCTGTTTTCAATGAAGCCGTTCCAAATTTCCGATGCCACAGCAAATTTATCTCTCTGAAGGCAAGCACTTCTTGTTGCTCTCAAATCAAAACGCAAAAATCTCAAGATTTCTCGAAAACGATTCCGTGACATTGTCTCTATAAAAAAAGCAATTCCCCATTGTGTAGACCAAAGGCTCTCCAGGTAAAGGCTTTTGCCACCACACGCTCCGCGAACATACAGGATTGCAATAAACGCTTCTAATTCCTCCAACGACATTGCCCAGGAATCATCACCTTGTATCCTATGTGCCTCTGCTACAGTACAGCGCTGAATGTGATGCAGCATTCGCTTATCGATCAGTAAATGAAAAGCACTAAGAATGCCATTGACGTTGCGTTTTGCGTACGGCGTGGGACCTGAGGTTTCAGTGAAAATTTGTGCAGCCCGTCTTCCCACAGTGTCAACAGCGGGACTTATAATTTCCCAAATAGTACCATCCTTCCCAGTCTCCTGAACGCCTGCTCGAGCTGGCGACGCAGCTGGACTCGCTGTCCTTGTTCCTGCTGCTGGTAAAGCGGCTGGCATGACTGGCACGCCTGCAGCTGCTTCAGGAGACGATACAAGCAAAGCGGCCGGCACTGCGGAGGATTCCCCAGGACTGCTGCTTCTGCCACGACCTCTTCTGCGCCTGGGGAGCCCTCTTTGTGGGCGTTGCTCTTCACTGGCACCTTCCTCGCTTTCACTGGTGGAACTGTCTGTATCACAAATCCAGGATTCATCACTGTTGTAATCACTCGCATTCCCTGCATCAGAATCATTCTCGGACAAAGCGGTAAGCATATCAATCGCTTCTTGGGTGGTCACCCGTCTTCTTTGAGCCCTTTCGAGTTTCAGCCTTTTCCCTCTTAGCGTGCCTGTGAAAGTAAAATAGGAAAGCTTTACGACAGCAGACTATATATGCTCACGTAGACAGCCAGACGCAAGTTCTCCAAGGAAGTGACAGTATTACAGTAGATCTTTGGATAACACATGACTAAACTTAAAGAGCGATATTCCACTCAGACATAATGCTGTAAGCTCAGTGGGGGCAGAGATAACAAAAGAGAATCAGTATTTTACAAAACATGTTTTGTAAAAGGCAGTCAGTGGGCGGGATTATAACTCTTATTTTCGCGATCCTGCCTTTCAAACGCTGTCAGGGTATTTAACGCATGTAATTAAAAAACCCTAGGTTAGCCTGAATGGGAATGTAAACAAACTGGAACGGCAACTGCTTTCTAATAAAGTAAAATGCACAGAAGGCTTAACTAGAGGAATGTAGTTCCTCTATAAAATGAAAAAGCCAAAACAGAAATAAATAACCCCTTAATATACTGTAATCTTCTATTCCCAGCATTCCAGTTTCCCTCACCTCTCTCAGCGATGCTAGAAGGTGGCGTTTCCTCCTGCAGGATCCGCTCATTGGCCTGGTCACACCCCAGCTCAGTCACTTCCTCCTTGATCTCAACAGTCCTGTCTGCAGAAACAACCCATCGAATAGGAAGCTCTGGGCTGATGTGAGCTGCTTCCATCTCAGAAACTTCCTGTGAGTGAGGCTGATCCGTTCTCACTGAAGAAAAGGAGACAGGACTGTTAGGTTTGTCATTTCAGATTGCAGATAAAGAGCTTTTATTTGAATTTCCACAGAACTCACACTTTAGAAACCTATATAATGTATGAATCCATTAGTATTTAAATCACACATCAAGCCTTATTTGAAATGATCTTGATATCTTGATTAGGATGGGTGAAGCAGTCATCTGGTGATTCTGGCTCTGGAGAGTTCTGCTCAGAGCACTCTTTGCTGCTCATAAAATTTACAGTTGTCACCCTTCGTACTATTAAATACTGAATCAACAAAGCACAATCTTTCTGCATAATAATCACAGGTGCCTCGCTGGGACAGCGTACAACCAGCCCCTGTGTGTGTGTGTGTATTTTGTATTTGTTGTATTATTATTTTAAAAGTATTGTTTCATTTGTAAAATCACAATGTTTGTTATTTTTATTTTGCAGCATGGATGGGGTTAAAATTCTACATCCATGCTAAACCTGTGTAGAATGTGACCGTCTCCAGATTAATTCACTTATTGCTTCTTTGTTGATGGTCACATGTATAAAAACCTGCAGCTGTGACTGGGCGTGAAGGTGTGGTCAAAGGTGGAATGACAGCCGCGAGTTAGAGAATTAAAACATAAATTTATAACACTTGCTACCTGTGCTGCGTTTACACCAGCATTTACCTGTTTGTTTTGGCCAACGTGCCTTTGGTTTTGTAAAAGTGTTTGTTTGTTCAAATCTTTTACTTGTTTATTAAAAACGCACAGGCAGAGCATTCACACCCCAGTGCTGCTGTGTTTGTGTCTGTGAGGTCACATCATACAGCCAAACTAGCCTTGTGATAAGATGTGATTTCATGTAGTAATAAAAAAAAAACAGCGATTAACTTTGTTTTAGATTTAAAAAAAAAAATTATTTGTATCCTAAATTCTGTATTTAACATTTAATCTAATGTGATTTCATTCTTTTTCCTTTTCATTTAGAAACAAAAAATGTACCTTGTTTAATTAAAACAGCTGCTTATTTGGAAAAAAAGTTCAATCAATTGCTGCTGTGTCTAATAGAAGTATGGTCACCGTTGTTTTAATAATCACCTGCGCCTGTACGATATCAAAGCTTGCACATGTGAAGTATAAGAATAAGTTCTCTGAAAAGTGTGTTTACATGACTAAATTATGTTAGTTTTTGGAATACAGTACTACTGGAATATTAAGCGGTGAATTTGATATGTTTTAGGAAAACTGAGTTTACATGACTTTTGATATCAGAATTACTTTTCGGAAAACTGTGAAAAACACTGGAATTCTTATACATGCAAAGACACTTACTGGGAATGCCCATATCAAATAAAACAACTTCACACCCAGTGCGTTTACATGAGCAGTAAAATTCCACTAGTATTCGAAATGCTGAATAATCCTTACATATTGAAGCGATCTCAGTTAACACAGGCTGGTGCATCACACAGGGCGAGGCAATCCACACACAGGCAGGGGGTTGGGTGCAAACCAGGACCTCTTTTGTATCAGTATCACATTATAACATGTTAACCACCACATGCATATTATCTATTTAAAATTAATTATTTTTCAAAAGTTCTGCTCACCAGTAGGCATCCAGGCGCAGTGCAGACACAGCATAACATGCTCTTACAATTGGAGTACAAAATAATAAACTGAAACAAATACTAAACAGTTCCTACAGCTGCAAATGTACATCTTCATTTAAAAACAGCATGCATTTATTTATATGCAGTTACAGCTCTCGATAACAGAAATGCAATCAGATGCTCTTTGAAAAAGCAACTATGCATGTGATGACAATTACACACACTATTTGCTTTATTTTCTATGGTTGTTATTTTACTGTAAAATTGTTTACTATAGGCTCTGCTGACGATGTGCGTGGCCAAACAGGAGCAACATCTTCAATCTTTCTCCTTACTCTATTAATAAAGATATAAAGTATATATATATATAGATATATATATATATATATATATATATATATATCCATATATAGAGTATATATATATTTATAAGTAATATATATTAGGTAGAAGATATAACCTTTGTTTCACGAGAGAACATATAAATTTACATTTTGAAGTATTTTAATAATTAAAATCATATCTCTAATAATAATAATAATATATAAAAGTTTAAATAAACCATGCACGACATCATTTTCAAAGTTTTTTAAATTATTTTTCTTTAGTACGTGCCATGCAGTAACGGTTAAAAGGCCAAAACAAATGGAAAGGAAATGTATTTTAAGAAAACAAAGTTTAAGAGAGAGAGCTTACGTCTCGAGAGCAGGACTCCAACTCTCTCTCTCTGCAGGCGGCGTGAATCGTTGTCGTTTCGCGTCTAAACCGTCACTTTAACTAAAACCCAAACAAACAAACAAACAAA
>NC_054578.1:529606-543791 GCF_017654505.1 Polyodon spathula
TACTGGAGAATTAAGAGAGGATCTCGCTACTCGAGTCTCAATCTAAACCCGGCGAGGATGGACGTCAGCGTGTCCGTTTCGCTCTTGCAAGACGAGCTCGGCTCTGCCATCGAGCACGCAGTGAAAGCGGCTGTAGACACCGTCTTGTGGGAAATCACAAGAGTTGTGGGCAGTAAATTGAACGAGTTTCAGATTGCAATGGCTGGGAAGGAGAAAGAGAATGAAAGGCTGAAGCTGAGATTGGAAATATCAGAGAGCGAGTTGAAAGCGGTGCGGGAATGCATGAGCGCTGCAGATGCGGACAGTAACCAACCTCTCAGAAACATGAACCCCGACTGGAGTGAACAAGACTGCCGCAGGAACGGGAACCAGGGACTATTACAAGGTGAAATTGATCTTGATGGTATTGCATGGTCATCCCGACTCTTTAGTGCATGTTATCGGTGACTGTAGCATGGCAGAAGTCCCGCTGCTGTAAATAGTGTGTGTGGAAATGTAAATTTTGCAGGGTCGGGTTTAAAGCTGCCCCTGACAGCAATCACAGGTGTGGCTATCCCCCAATTAGGTATTTGATGCCAACTGGGGAGTGGCCACATGTATAAAAGGAACAAAATCTTTTTTTTTTGGTTACTGTACACTTAACTCACACGCTCAATCATTGCAGCTACGAGAACAAACAGCTTTCAGAAACCGAAGTGGAAAGTCAGAGCAGACCAAAAAAGTATTCCCGTGTCGGTTGTACCCAAGTTAAATCAGCACTACAGGTACCATCAAGCAGAGCTACCTCGCTTCAAACAACCTGCTGCTTGGTATTTAAACCAGAATTGTAGACCCGAATAAGCACGATTTCTTGGTTTTGATTCTGTACTGATCAAATAAATTCCTGGATGGGACAACGAACGTGCTGCATATATGGACTTTATTGAAGAATTACCTTTGGGTAACGGAGTTTTGGGGCTGTTTCTAATTGATTTCCACAACTGTATAACTTGGCAAAGCTTTGCCTTACCCTTCTAACCAATTCAGTGGATGCAGAAGTGCAGTCTCAAAGTATGGGCAAATCCGCACCAGACAGAGAATGTCGCCAGCAAAGTTGGGAGGTGTTGCATTCTTGCCTTTTAACAAATGACAGCACTGTGTTTTAGTAAGGAAGCAAGTACCACTATTTTAGGCTTTTCTAGTGCTCTGAAATATATTAGGTGTATTTAATGTTTAAACAGTCCCGTGAAATATCTGTGAAATCCTAATTATACTCCTAACCCTAAATGGATGACTTGACCATGGGCATATGACTGGATCCATTTTTTCCCCTCTGCATTCAGTACTTGCACTTGTCTTTTTTGCTTTTTAGTGACATGCGTGTCAACAACACCAGACATCTTCGCCAGTAAAAACGGACGCACAGGCGCACGCACCGAGGAAAGCACATGACGCATCCCGCATCGTGTGACTGCAGGTTAACGTGATTGGATAGCCGCATGGATGCAATGCAGACAACTCATTCAAACAACACACCCTAAACCAGGAGAGTATGCAGTTGCACCGCGAGATAGTGCAGCAGCCACGCGTACGAAATGTCCTAATGGGAAAATAAAAACTTCACATTTTACACCTGGGTTTTCAACGTTTACTCTAAAAATCGAGACAAGTGGAGTCCCGACAGCACCTCGATCGGGACGACCCCGATTTCATAGGGGTGTCTGGTCACCCTACATAGGACAACATTCATGATTTTTATGTAATAGCCAGGTGACCACTGATCTCAAGGAGACACCTGCGGGGCTAGCCTTTGACTTCCTAGCAGTTTGGCAGCTTCCACTGTCCAGCTCCTGGGTGTAAAGAGTTTATCGCTTTGGTTGTGTTATTAGAGGACACTCACTGTTGTCCTCAGCTGTTGTGGGGTTTAAAAAGCATCTCATAAATCGTTCCACCTGAATGACCCAGTGACCTCTCTCAGTAGAAAACTGACAAGGGGCTGGCTTTGTAGAGGACCTGGCCAGTAAGTGAGAGTTATAATTTTGTACAATTTTCTTTCACACAGATCCCACAGAGAGCCGTGCTATGCCTAAATCTGAAGCACAGGAGGGGCCAAGGATAGAAGCAGTTTACACACAAGAGGAGTCCTTTGACCAGGAGTGGTGTGCAAGACTAAAGCAGGGTACAGAGCTGGCGTGTGTTAAAGATGAAGAGGTCCCTCGACTGGAATGTGTTCCTGTTAAAGAGGAATTCATAGAACAGGAATGTGTCCCCATCGCAGAGGAAGATCCTACTGAAAATAATGCCTGTACACTTGAGGAGAACAACAAGCTGGGGTCCAGCCTGTGTGATGATCGTCCACCTGAATGTGAACTGGAGTTTAGAGGTAATTATACAAAACAAGCAACATTGAGCTGACTGTTAACCTTGCAGAAACTGGTTACTAAGCCTGTAGAAGTGTGCTGACGATTGACATGTGTGGTCATTCCAGCTCAATTTAACCTAACCACTATGTGGTTGGTTTCCAAGTTGCAACATAACTGTCCTTGCTACTGTGGCATCTGTACCCACGATCATGCCTGTTTTGAATGCTGTTAGATTTTTCCCAGTTTCTGGTAGACTGTTTGCAGTTGTGCTGCTCCCACAGCTTTATAGTGGTGCTGGGATCACATGTCTCATCAGTGGGTGATGCCAAATCCAGTCGGGTTGCTAAGTGTCACCAGAAGAAACATTTCAATACAGCACTTGCATGTAAACCTGATCTTACACTTGTATTGCTTACAGTGATATTAAGAGGGGTGGAAATCAGTGAGTGGTAAATGTGAGTGATATTAAACAGAGTGTTAATAGGGTCATTCAATGGCAGAGCATGTGAGCGGAGCGGGACCATTTTGCTAGGCAGTGGAGTGGAGTGGGTAAAGTGCCTGAGCCGAGCGTGAGCACGACAAGCCTCTGCCCATTCATGAGATACAGGTCATTGAAGCTTGACCTGATTTGGACAACCACCCTACCTTTACAAGGTCATGACTTCCTCCATGAGTGACATAGAAAGCTGGTGTTGGTGTCGTTTTAAAGGTCTTAAATATGGTTATATGCTCATGATATAAAAATTAATGTGAAAGTTGAGATAAAGGGTCTAGGCTCCCATCTATCAAAAACTGGCCAAAATCCAAGGTTACGCGATTTGAGCCGTATGAGGTTAAAGGTCACAGATTCGCACAACGTTCTTGCATTTCACATCAATTTTGATCATGGTTATATAGTCTTGTTTGAGCTTTAAAACGACACCAACGCCAGCTTTCTATGTCAATCGTGGAGGAAGTCATGACGATGTAAAGGTAGGGTGGGTGTCCAAAACAGGTCAAGCTTCAATGACCTGTATCTCATGAATGGGAGGTCATTCAGGCATGCAAGTCACAGTGTAACCATTTCTTCCAAAGACAATAATATGGGCTACACTTAGGCATTTCTGCTTACTGACACCCATCATATTCTTCCTTGCATTGAATTTCAATGTGATAATGAAAGGAGGCTGGTATTAACAGGAGTGATATTAAGCAGGTTTGTCTGTATTCTCATCAGAGTTCACTCTAGGAGTTGGTCATGGTTATGAAGGGAAGCCCTGCAGAAGAGTGAATGTGTAAGAATGATTTCCAATAACCCTTGTCACTCTTCTTCTTTTTTTTTCTCTAGTTGCTAAAGGAAATATCACAGGAGGGAACCCGTTTCCCTGTGCTGGTTGTGGGAAGAGTTTCAGTTGTTTATCAAAACTTAAAATCCACCAGCGCATTCACACAGGAGAGAAACCTCACGACTGCCCTGAGTGTGGGAAGAGATTCACACAGTTACAAAATCTTAAAATCCACCAGCGTGTTCACACGGGAGAAAAACCTCATCACTGCACTGAGTGTGGGAAGAGTTTCACGCGATTTGAAAATCTTCAATCACACCAGCGTGTTCACACAGGAGAGAAACCTTATCACTGCTCTGAGTGTGGGAAGAGTTTCACGTATTTACGTTCCCTCAGAATCCATCAGCGGACTCACAAAGACAAATCTTATCAATGTAGTGAATGTTTGAAGTGCTTCAGTCACTTGTCAAACCTTAAAAGACACCATAAAATTCACACAAGAGTTCAGCTGGTTTCTGAGTCTTGAAGGACACAAGAGAATTCACAGAATTTGAGGACACCTAAACACCAGGACTAAATTTGACTAAACTGTAGAAATATTTACTGAAAATAAAATAAAAGAATGAACTTGCTTGATAAATAGTGTTGCTCTTAATCACTTCAATCACAAACTTACACTCCCGGATGGCAACTATAAACTACTACATGTTGTAGAGCATTCTCCTAAAATAGAATACTGTAGGTTATATTCAAAATAAAAACATGTTTTGTAAAAGGCAGTCAAAATGATGGCTTTGGCAGTTCTAGGTGGGTCATAAACGGACAAGCAAGTCTGGCCATGGGGAGAGAGCTTCTGAAGATGGGGTAGGATTGGGGAGTCATTGTCTTTCAGACACGCAGAGTAATTTAAATTTGTAAACCGCAAACTGTCAAAATGGCTGCCATGGCGGTTCTAGTGTTGTTAAATATAACAAGCAGCTGAATTGGTGGTGGTGGTGTTGAAATGTATTTCTAGATTACAATAAATGTTGATTGCATTTCCTCAAAGGAAAAATTGCACTGTTTGGAGGCGCAGTGGGTGATAGCACTGTGGAAGCTTGTCACAGATGAAGTCTGGCCATGGGGAGAGAGCTTCTGAAGATGGGGTAGGATTGGGGAGGATTTGATTAATTGCCTTGATATGTTACATACAAACAGAAACAATCCCAATGGTATCTATACAGTCATGGGGCAATGGGGATTCTCCAGGTGTGAATGTTTGCCAGTCCATGTTGGAGCCTGGCAGGTTCTGTTTGCGTGCTTCTTTTTGTCTCGTTGCTCTACAGTAATACACTAGCGATAGGTCAGGCTACAGCGCTTTATTTGTTCTTTTTAAAACTCTTTTCCATTTCGCGTCTGCTGCCTTCTGCTGTACCACACTTGATTTAGTCTGTTTGCTTTGCATTTGTGTTCTTCTCTGGACGTGTTTGTGGAACACCTAGATGGCTGCGAAAAGGTGCCCGAACTGCTTTACGTGGTTTTAAAAGAAAACGCTAATGTTTAGAAGAAATTGTCTTTTTTTTTTTTCCATTACAGCACTAGACATGCTGGCAGTTCCCATGTAATGTATAAGCGATAAGGCACAAGGGAGCATGGTTTGTGCTCGGTAGCGCTTAAAGCACGAGACGTTAGCAGTTTCCATGCAATTTATTATTGTGATCACCTCTTGTACTGCTTTTTTCCAAAAATGTTTCAGTATAAGTAACACTGTTTTATATGTTTATTAGGGTAATTACCTCCTTTATTAACTTAAGTGCAAAAATTGTGAGGGTCTGCACTGTGGTATATATTATAGGGTTGAGCTACCCTGTTTAAAATCGACAGTGATATAACCTTTGCTTTGGCATTCTTTGAGCACCCACTGTTACCATTTATCAAGTGATTTTGTGTAATTGAATCCTCTGTGTTACGTGTTTAAGAGATTTGTATGTATTTTGTATTAAATATGATGTTATGAAACGCTATCACACCCACTGCTTATCATCTGAAAAGGTTTAATTCATTGATTTTTTTCTGTGGGGTATGGGACACCTAAGAGAAGAATGATGGAAAGAAAGTGTGTAATACAGCTTTAATTAACAAAGCAACAGCAGCTTACAGCTGCCGCTTGATCACAGCACTGCACAAGCGCATGGGAGTGAGAAACGTTGTTGAAATCACATATGAAGAACAAATAGCTTGGAAATGAGCATCTCCTGGGGCAGGGATTCATTCTCTGTGATCTGCTGCCTCTGGTTTCTGAATTGGACCGGCTTCCTTACGAACATTCCCCCTGGATAGAACCCGCTGTGATTGTAAACTACCTGCCACTAAAAAGATGTTTATTATCCATGTAAAACTGTTTTCTTGTTAATCTGTTCCAATTGTATAACTGCAGGCTGCCTTTCTCCAGCACCTACTTCAATCAATAAAAAAAAAAAAGTGTTTCAGCTTCATTTCTGTGTAGCCTGTGTGTTATTTTGCAACCAATAAACCACAACCGGTTAACTCACTGTTTTTATGCTCAGGTCATTTTTAAAGGTTAAAGTGCCTGTGAAATCGAATCACTGATGTCTCCCTTGGCAGATAAATAACAATATTTAAATGATAGTCCACAATTGCAATATTTACTTGTTACATTTTGAAGATACCTTTCTCACTAAACCGTTTATAGGTGTCTTAAAATGAATTGCAGCTTGATTTCAGGCCTTTGAAGATGTTTAACCCTTTGTGGGCAGCCTGTTATAATTGCAAATGCATAGAACGTGGTGACGAGCGTGTTATGGTTTTTCAGATTAGCGTGAAATCCTTGAAAATCATCACGTCGATGCAGAGAATATTATCTCAATGTGCATCCCTTCTATGCTCCAATGTAGGTTGGGAAAAAAACAGGTTAAATTCAAACCAGCATCTTCATACACAAAGAGACACTTCCATTAACTTGTATCCCATTAGAGTGACAGACAGACTGGCCAGGGAGCTCCGAGGAGGGTGTAGCGCCACCATGAGATAGCACTCTGTGATGTCAGGGACACTCTGTTTATACCCAGGGGAAGTGTGTGCTGTGCATGGCAGGTGCCCCTGTAGCAGGCCTTGCTCTTTTGCTCAGCGCTGTGTGTATTTGCATGCTTTGTGTGTGCTGTATGTGGCAGGTTTTATTCAGCACCTGTAGCTCTAGCTAGCACTCTGGTGTGGTGTGATGTGAGGGCAGTCTGTTCGTACCAATGGAAAGCGTGTGCTATATATAAAGCCATCTCCAAAATGGTTAGGAAGTCATCCAGGTGAGTGTTCGGTGGAGGAGGCCAAGTCAGGGTACCTGGGGAGCTCTTTTGCACAGTGCTGCATTGTGTGTATTTGCATGCTGTGTGTGTATGGCAGGTGTTCCTAATGTTTTGGCCAGCTCTTTTGCACAGTGCTGCATTGTGTGTATTTGCATGCTGTGTGTGTATGGCAGGTGTTCCTAATGTTTTGGCCAGCTCTTTTGCACAGTGCTGCATTGTGTGTATTTGCATGCTGTGTGTGTATGGCAGGTGTTCCTAATGTGTTCCTAATGTTTTGGCCAGCTCTTTTGCACAGTGCTGCATTGTGTGTATTTGCATGCTGTGTGTGTATGGCAGGTGTTCCTAATGTTTTGGCCAGCTCTTTTGCACAGTGCTGTACATGTGTTCCTAATGTTTTGGCCAGCTCTTTTGCACAGTGCTGTATTGTGTGTATTTGCATGCTGTGTGTGTATGGCAGGTGTTCCTAATGTTTTGGCCAGCTCTTTTGCACAGTGCTGTATTGTGTGTATTTGCATGCTGTGTGTGTATGGCAGGTGTTCCTAATGTTTTGGCCAGCTCTTTTGCACAGTGCTGCATTGTGTGTATTTGCATGCTGTGTGTGTATGGCAGGTGTTCCTAATGTTTTGGCCAGCTCTTTTGCACAGTGCTGTATTGTGTGTATTTACATGCTGTGTGTGTATGGCAGGTGTTCCTAATGTTTTGGCCAGCTCTTTTGTCCACTGCTGCGAGTGTGTGCTGTGTATGGCAGGTGTTCCTATTAGAGATGGGTGAGCGCTTTTGGACAGTGCTGTATTGTGTGCATCTGCATGCTGTGTGTATGGCAGGTGTTAATATTTAGACCAGCTCTTGTCCAGTGCTGCAACAGTGTGCCGTGTATGGCAGGTGTTCCAAATGTTTTGACCGGCTCTGTTGTAATTATCACTCTGCACAACAGAAGCAGCTGCACTGTCCTCCCTAAGGAGATACTACTGGCCCTACTTCTATAACAAAATAAGTCAGCAAGAGTGACAGACATCAGGTGTCAATTTCACAAACAACCAGTTTATTATTGTGAACAATAAATGTCAGCAAACAAAATAAACAAAACAAGTACAAAAGATGGTACAGGTAAGCTGGTAAACGGAAAACAGAAGGCCAAAAAAATAACAAAAAAGGAGAAACTGGTGTAGTGTCCAGTGGGCCTCAAATCAACCCACAACACACAAAAACACAAAGGCAATGCACAGGCAGACAAAGACAAAAAGGCGAATGAAAAGATCACAAAGTGGTCTGCGATTGGAGGAGTGGATATTTGAATGGCAGCCAACGGGGAGAGAGGATGAACTGAGGGTGGTTGCAAGGAACTGTGGGAAATGAAGTTTTAACCCGGCTAGGCTACTGACCCTAATTAAAGGGACAGGTGGGTGAGACTTACACCCACATTATGTAGCATGGGAATTGCTACACTGTGTTCTGTGTATTTGCATGCTGTGTGTGTGTTCCATATATGACAGCTTGAAAAGGAAACACATCACCAGTTAGTTCCCTTTTTCTGTCATGCTCCCGTGTGTGGCTGAGACTGCCATTATTTGCATTAATTCTTTATATTTTGGCCCGCCTCGGACCAGAAAAACAGGGTGCAGTAGCTTCCCGCCACCCCTACTACCAGGTGATGTTTTATCGGTCCTACTGATAAGTACACTTTTAGTGTGGGGTCTGCTGCTGTGTCTCCATGAATACAGGAGACGGCCACCTGACCTCGAGGCCGCCACGACACAGCGCCCAGGAGAGCTGTTTGAATGAAGGTCTGCTCACACCCTGTGTCCACTAATGCATGGGTTTTCATGTTCCCTAAAACCACATCAACCACACAAGTACCCTCCTGACCCCTTTCCCCTCGCTTACCTATTTCTGGTGCCCAATTGCATGTCGCCAAATCACACTCCATTGCCACAGAGCATGACCTTGCAGAGTTTCCTGGCAGTTTCCAAGGAAAGGCGTTAGATACGGTGGTAATGCAGACACTAAATGTTAAACTTTCTGACCTGTATATAACTTTAAGATTCACCCTTCTGAGTGGAAAGTGCACAGCTTTTATTACCAGCAGATGGGAGGGCACGTGACTTAGCCAATCAAATAAACATCATATTATTAATGGTATTTTTTTTTTTAATATACAATAATTTCTTTTAATTCTGTAACCTGTCCCTGGATTGAAACAAAGGCAATTAAGTCCCGACACAGACCCACGCATCAATAGAGGTTTATTGCTTAATTCATGTTTGCCATCTCAGTCAGGGGAATCTTTTGAAAGCAACATCTCCCACGAGTATCTCTCTCTTACCAGCAAGGGTGTAAAATAACGTCTCCCTCTTTGGAATGTGTTAAAAGTGAACTTGAAACTCTGATGTCTTTGACGGGAATGTTATCCTTTTGTCTGTTTCAAAGTGTAAACAGACAGCCTGTATTCCGTCTGTGAAGGAATATTTATTATAAATGTTTTTATATATGAGAGTATTGTTTGTTAAAGGAATCTTAATTCGAAACAGTTTTTTTAATCACACTGATCTCTTCAGTGACAGGGTTTGTGTCTTGCGAGAACTTTATGTTTTTAAGGGGTCCAACCAGATTAAATCTTTCCCAACATTCAGGGTTTCACTGCCCTGTGAATTCGTTGGTGAGTTTTAAGGCTCCAAGTTCGAGTGAAACTCCTCCCACATTCACGACATTGATAAGGTTTCTCTCCTGTGTGAATTCGTTGGTGTTTTTTAAGACTTCCTAATTCAGTAAAGCACTTCCCACAATAATTACAGTGGTGCGGTTTCTCTCCTGTGTGAATTCGCTGGTGATTTTTAAGATGTTCCAATCGCGAGAACCTCTTCTCACATTCATTACAGTGGAAGCGTTTCTCTCCTGTGTGAATGCGCTGGTGCATTTTGAGCTGTGATAAACGACTGAAACTCTTTCCACAATCAGCACAGGGAAATGGAGTCCCTCCTGTGTCATTCCCTTTAGCAGCTATAGAAAAAAAAAGAGAGACAAAGGTTACTGTAAAGCATTCTTAAACAGTCACTCTTCTGCATCACCCACTCATGAGACCTGTGATTCCAGCACCACTATAAAGCTGTGGGAGCAGCACAACTGAAAACAGTCTAGCAGAAATCAGGAAAGGCAAAGATCTACAGCATTCGTAAATGATAGTGGGTGCACATCTAGCAGGTGTCACAGTTATTGACATAGTGGTTAGGTTAAACTGAGCTGCAAAATGTCAATCAAAAGCACTCGTTCAGTAATTCATTTCTGCAAGGTTAACAGAACACAAGGTTTAGAGGTTACCTCTAAATCTCAGTTCACATTCAGGTGGATGATCATCACACAGGCTGGATCCCAGCTTGTTGTTCTCCTCAAGTGCACAGACATTATTTTCAGTAGGATCTTCCTCTGCGATGGGGACACATTCCTGTTCTATGAATTCCTCTTTAATAGGAACACATTCCAGTCGAGGGACCTCTTCATCTTTAACACACGCCAGCTCTGTAACCTGCTTTAGTCTTGCACACCACTCCTGGTTAAAGGACTCCTCTAGTTTGTAAACTGCTTCTATCCTTGGCCCCTCCTGTGCTTCAGGTTTAGGTATAGCACGGCTCTCTGTGGGATCTGTGTGAAAGAAAATTGTACAAAATTAGAACTCTTACTTACAGCCAGGTTCCTCTACAAAGCCAGCCCCTTGTCAGAATCCTACTGCTAGATGGTACTGGATCAAGTTCGCCTGAGCTCACTGGGTGTTTTGGCCAGTAGATAAAAATCCTGAATTATGTCGTCTAGAGACTTCTACATTTCCAGACACTACAGGATGGTGAGCCGGGAATGAGGCTGGATCCAACGTTGCTTCTAAAGTATTTGTGGTAGAGGGGGGTGATCCTCAAATTGAAGCTGAAATAAAACATTTTAAATAACCCACATTTCCGTTATATTGTTGTGCTATTAAATAAAGTTTATACTACAACCCCTATCAACCTCCGGGTTAGGGATTGTATCAAAGCAAACCCCTCTAAATTACGTGTATGCATTACATTGGAATGTTAAAAGCATTTTCTGTAGACCTGACCCTTATACTTTTGATTACAAAAAAACAAAACAAATCTAATAATCTAACATAACAAAACCTAATCCAACAAGTGCCATATAACCGCTGTGTAAAATGTATATGGAAATGTAACAGAGGGAAAGTATATTGGTCCTGCATAACCCCCAAAAAAATGTAGTCCTAACATTTAAAATACTGTGAAAGGACTTAATTTCCTAGAATGTCTCAACAAACAGGTAAAGAGCTGATAGTTTAAGTCGAAAAGTCAACCTTTTTGTTAAACTGCACCTGTGTGGAGGTTTCAGCTCAAGTACCTCGCAGTTTTCCCTCTGCTGAATGGTACTGCAGTTGCAATAAAACTAAAAGGCAGAATAATCTGATTAAACAATTATTATTTTGTTGCCCGTTGTTTAATATATAATTTATATAACAGTTTGGGACTGATAATCTGCTGGTTAATGATGTCATAGCATACAGTAATTCATAAAATGCAGCCACGTGTGGAAATCCACCCAATGGAAATCATGCAGGTGTGTAAGTGGATGATGAGCATGCAATAAGGCTTGACAGGGTGTCTATATGTCTAATATATGGGCTCCTCAGGGCGTTGTGCGACATGAGGCAAAGCCAAGTGTCTCCAACCTCCAAGAAGTCCATATATTGGACGTATACAGACACCCCGAAGGGTCTCAAGACATTTATAATCCAGGTCAACCAGTGGATTTAAAAAAAAAAAAAAAAAAAAAAAAAGCAGAAATCATGTTCAGGGCAAAAAAGGGTTTGTTTTTTATTAAATATACTTACGCCAAAGGAGTCCCATTTATAAATCTGAACTACACATTAAGTTAAGCTGAGGAAAAGGAATTGAAACAGGCAAAAGTGAGTAAATCTTTATTTTTTTTGTTGAACT
Source organism: Polyodon spathula (assembly GCF_017654505.1). Classification (NCBI taxonomy): domain Eukaryota; kingdom Metazoa; phylum Chordata; class Actinopteri; order Acipenseriformes; family Polyodontidae; genus Polyodon; species Polyodon spathula. Next base: position 541,489 of record NC_054578.1, read on the forward strand.
ATACATTGCCAGTGAAAAGATCCACCAGGAGATGGAGCTGAGACGGCACCAAATAAATTTTATTTTCATTCCAGCAACTTTGTTAAAACGTTGTGCGTCAGGTGGGAACTAAGTAACAGTTTTGTTTTATAACAAAACAATGAGCAATAAATGCAATATGTATCATTATCAAAAACAATGTATTGTCTAATCTCAAACTTGTGCACTGTTATTACAAAACACATTCAAATCCACCAAGAGGTTTGTATCTGGCCTGCTTTCAGCACGCTTAAAATGATCAAAACTTTTAATAACATAATAACTGCATTAAACAAATCCTTTACGTTTAGGCCTACCTCAAATTATGTTTTTCTATTATTTATTATTCATAAGAACATAAGAAAGTTTACAAACGAGAGGAGGCCATTCGGCCCATCTTGCTCGTTTGGTTGTTAGTAGCTTATTGATCCCAGAATCTCATCCCAGGGTGTCAGCTTCAACAACATTACTGGGGAGTTGATTCCAGACCCTCACAATTCTCTGTGTAAAAAAGTGTCTCCTATTTTCTGTTCTGAATGCCCCTTTGTCTAATCTCCATTTGTGACCCCTGGTCCTTGTTTCTTTTTTCAGGCTGAAAAAGTCCCTTGGGTCGACACTGTCAATACCTTTTAGAATTTTGAATGCTTGAATTAGGTCGCCACGTAGTCTTCTTTGTTCAAGACTGAACAGATTCAATTCTTTTAGCCTGTCTGCATATTCCTGAGAGTCACTTTCATCGCTGTCACTTCTTAGCAGTTGATTACGCTCAAGCGTCTGCTCATCTTCCTTAGTTTCAATGGCAGTGACAGAGACCCGGCGTTCAACGGAGACCAGGCGTTTATTTACAATATTTGCCAGCAGAGCCGGCAAAGAAAATAAGCCATGACACAGCCCTTGAGGGTGTATAGTTTGTACCCTGCGCTACAGATAAACACTCTATTTTCTCCACTTATAACACCACTGTGGCGAGTCTCCAATGGTTTCCAGTCTCCAGTTGATGGAAAGCAGCTTGCAGGCTTTTCCACTCCTTCACAGTCCAAATCGGCATGTCAACTTAATAGTTTGGGTAATTTATTTATTTTTTTTGCTGGTAGTTGGTCACTCGGTTTAATACACTGTAGATACCGTACCTCTGCCTTTTGTACTGTAAACAAGACGCTATAAAATTCCTGGGTAAACAACAAGACCTGTGTGGCTGTGCGAGGGTGAAGACGTGCTTGGATCCGAGTCCTGGCAAAGAGATTGTATCACTGAATCACTGAACTTGAATCTGTGCTTTTGTAACTTCATTACTGTGAATGTTCGGATTTCGTTAGTGAGCAGATTAGCCAACTGACAGTTAGACAGGGAAACTGCATAGCTCGTAAGCGCTCCCAGAAGGATTTCCTTAAAAGTATCAAACTTAAGGCACAAAGTGCAGTGTTTAATATATACAAGCGCATTAGTGCAGTGTGTTGTGTCGGTATCAGGACCACAAACATATGAGTCACCCAGACTTAAATACCAATCACTGATCTACAGATATATTTGCAGGCAAACAGTTTAATCAAGCATGAAAACTCAACGTGCTGCTGTATACTGATATCAAAGCTCACAGATCCTTGTCCTAACCCTCTGCAGTGTGGTGTGTTAGAGTCTCAATGGGACTGTAGGTGTATTTAGTTTACTAGCCACAGTTTACCCCACATGAGACACCGCTTAACGAGGTTAGCCATTTACGTTTACTAATTAGGCTGGTTAAGGTTTGCCCATATAGTCTAGTAATTGCTAGTAGTATTGCTGCTACAATACGAATGTATCAGGTGGTGTGTACAGGGTTGAGTGCCAATCCCCCTCTTATTCTACTTACTCGATGATTAGGATACTTGTGGGAGCTTTGGACAAGATTTTAGTAGTATATATATATATATATATATATATATATATATATATATATATATATATATATATATATATATATATGTTTGTTTTTTTTTTTGTGTTTGTGGATCAGATGCACAAGCCAAGCCAGCTGTTAGGGTTAGTTTGCCAAAGTTGTCACCTTGCAGGGCTTTGAAGCCGCAGTGAATAGTTCCATCTTGCATCACATGATCGGGGTCCCCGTCATGAATAATTAGAATGCGTATATATAGATTTTTTCTTCTGCTAATTTTTTCAATTGTTCGTTCGTTTGCGACAATTCCTTTATTATCCAATTTGTTTACCAAAAAAAAGTCCACGTTCGCTACATGTTGAAGTTTCTTTGTACACTGACAGATCTGAGCTGGCCATGTTGAAATACATTT
>NC_054578.1:544291-590976 GCF_017654505.1 Polyodon spathula
AACGCAACCGGAGCCAAGATGGCGAACCCTGCCGCCCAGCTTCTTCACACCCGCCTCTTCTCACCCCGGCACGGCTTCAACTGGGGGGGCGGGGAGGCAGCCAATCGGTCCGCAAGCCAGGGCGGGGGGGGGGGAAGGGGGGGCAGCCAATCGGTCCGTTGCCAGGGCGGGGGGGGGGGGGGGGGGGGGGGGGGGGGGGCAGAGGGGGGCAGCCGGGCGGGGGGGGGGGGGGGGGGGGGTTGGGTTTTTTTTTTTTTTTTTTTTTTTTTTTTTTTTTTGGGGGGGGGGGGTTGTTTCTGCAGCCTTTAACACTATTTTTTGTTCCTGGGTAGTAAGTGTTATTTCCTAATTGCTTATGCCTCAAAAGTATAGAAAATGGCTATTATTCCCAACTACTGTAAATTTACAGTATAATGGTAAATCTCGAAAAAACTACTGGCTTCTAAATCTTTTGTAGCCGTTTTTGTATTACTTTAGTATAAATACATGTTAATTTGGATTCACATGTTGTTTTTTTTCTGACTTTATGTGAACGAAAAGACACACATTTGCCCGTTTTCCCATTGGAAATAGTGATATTTTGAAATATCACTGTCCTGGTCACAAAAGCAAAGTTTGTGGGGGGAATAATAGCCATTTTACAAGTTGTGTTTTTAATAAAAGGCATGTTAATAAGGCGGTTTTCCCTTATGTATTTGTAATATTATATATATGTGGTTCAGTGAATTACAAGAAAGTAATTCCATCTAGGATTTCTGTGATATAATAAATTATGAAACCATGTTTAAACGTAAAGGCTAATTGTCGAAATAGTTTCTGCTTAATAAAAATGCCATTCCCTTTTTTGTTGGATTGGTGTGACTGCGGTTTCATTTACGAGTCAACAGTTTTCTGTGGATTCAGCCACACAACCTTAACCCTGCACCCTTGTGTGTATGTTTCCCGTCACACCTGACATCATCAACGACGTCGGGAATGACATCACTAATCACATGACAAATTCTCCCTGAAGACTGGCCATACAGACTGGGAAATCATAGTCCTTGTGACTGGTAACATGTCCAGTAACTGCATTAGCAAAGAAAAGGTTTTAACAAAATACAAAATAAAACGGCACAGTGGCCAAAACAAACAGACACGCAAAACAGACACAAAGCAAGTATCGTGCTGCACAGCAACCGTTATGTTTCAGCTTTCTGTTGCTCTGCCTCTGAGCACACCCTCCTCGATCGAGCACAGCTGCGGGTTTTTATATTGATGTGGCTGTCCTCAAACTGGCAAACAATTCTACAAAACATCAGTAAATAACCAAACAATACAACACAAATACTAAATAACAAAAACACACACAGCATACCCCAGCACAGCATGTTATACATAATGTACGCATGCACACGGTTTAATTGCCATTATATATCGTAACCCGTACGTTACTGTAAAGGTCATGTATTTAATCACATGCAGATCAATGTAATGTAAATCATTACTCAAACACTGGGGACAAAGTAGAATGTACAGAAACAGTACATTTCTATTAAGAGTGGAAATCTTTTAAGCAACTAATTTCGTATAACTGGAAATTCTGGCTGCTATTAAACTTTCAGATTTGCCATCGTGGTAGATTTTGACAGTTTCTGAGTTGGCGTTTATCACTCGGCGCATTCACAAAGACAAATTTCAGACGATTCTGTATTTTTACGTTTAATTTCAAACCCATTCAAATACATGTTTACTTAAGGACATGTGTCTGCTAAAACAGCATCTCATTCACAGTAACTTAGGGTAACTGGTATCCTAAAATGGCAACGCAGCCACTTGAACAAAGAAGAAGACCTTCTGAAAACGAGTTACAATCTTTATAATGTTTATCTGGCCCTTAAATTTGAATTTGGAATTTGAAAGGTTTACTAAATGAATTACACTTTAAAAATAATAATAATAATAATAATAATAATAATAATAATAATAATAATAATAATAATAATAATAAATCTATTTCTAAATAGTGCCTTTCATAGTGGAGCACCATCACAAAGTGCTTTACAAGATAAAACTCTATAATACTGTTATTTAAAAACACATACTTAGATAAAACACTCTGAACTGATTGAACTAAACTACAAACACTGAACGTTTAAACTCCAGAAAGCAAACGCACCCAGTAAATACTACACATTTTTAAAAGCAGCAGCATTGTACAATCTTTTTTTCTTTTCAGCCTACAGACTGCAGAACCACAGCCCTGCTGCATTTAAATATGTAATTTAGCCATGTGTGCGCTTAGCGCTCTCTCACCGTCAGCAGCCGCTTGGGTGTTTATAGTTCAACAGAAAGGAAGCGCACACCAGTACGGCTGTGGTTTTATTTGAAAGGAGATTCATCACTGGTGATTCAATTGCCAAGTCGCAAAGTACTACCCTGTGGTAAATAAACAATGATTATTTGGCTTGACATACTTCAATTTAATGCAGATCAATTCAGGAGGACAATCCTTACAATGGCTAGATCCCAGCTTAACGATGTTCTCCTCCAGCGTGTTCTCTTTAGAAACTTCCTCTGTGATGTGCACACACTCCAGTTCCACAGCCTCCTCTTTAATGCGGACAGCTTCAAGTTCAGGTACCTTTTTAATTTCAACAGATGTCAGTTCTGTAATTTCAATCAGACACACCACTCCTGATCACAGATTTCCTCTTGCGTGGAAACAGCTTCTATCACTGGCCCCTCCTCTGCTTCACTGAAAGCACGTCTCTCTTCAGGATCTGGGTGAAACAAACGTGCACAAGTTTCTAACCCTTCCCTTACTGCACGGGCTTTTCAGAACTCTACTGATAAATACACCGGGGTGATTCCAAGCTGACCTCCTTCTGGGGAGGTGGTTGCTCAAACCACTCAGTTTTATGGAATAAGAAATCTGTGCTCAGACACGCCCCCTTCTTTTCGGGTTCATTCTGCTCCTATCGGTCGCACTCGGCCATTGAAAGGTTTTCTTGGCTTTTCCCCAGAGAAAAAACGACTGGAGACCTGTGCTTTACATCTTTTTGATGAGGGTCTGACACTGGACTGGAAAGGGAAAATTGTAATGTCGGACCCGGTCCGACACAGGACCGCAAAGGGTTGAAAAGAACAAATAAACCACTATAGCCTAACTTATCAAACAGTATCATTTTTCCTTTGAGGGAATGCAATCAACAGGTGTTTAATCTAAAATGTATTTCAACAACAACACCACCACCACTGCACTCAATTCAGCTCCTTGTTATATTTATTAATCTGGTTATTGAGCGTTTCTCTTGCAGCATCTTACTGAGAATGCATGACAGGAAGAGGCAACACATCTTCAGCACAACTACAGAGCAACACGCTATACTGCAGTCAGAGCCTGTCAACAACAAATCTTGAGTGAGGTGTGAAGTTCAGAATTGAGCAAAGCTTAGCATTGACTTGAAAGAGCTGGAGACTTAGTTACTAATGGGAAGCGTAAGTTTTTGATCTGAAGCGATTAGGAGCAACACTATTTATCAAGCAAGTGTATTCTTTTGTTCAGTAAATATCTCTGTATTTTACTCAGTTTTAGTCCTGGTGTTTCGTGGACCTCATGTGACTGAGAATCTGTGAATTCTCTTGTGTCTCTCAAGGCCCAAAAATTGACTGAACTCTTGTGTGAATTTTATGGTGTCTTTTAAGGTTTGATAAATGACTGAAGTTCTTCAGACATTCGCGACACTGGTAAGATCTCTCTTTTTTGTGAGTCCGCTGGTGGATTTTCAAGGAACTCAAATATGTGAAACTCCTCCCACACTCAGTGCAGTGATACGGTTTCTCTCCTGTGTGAATGCGCTGGTGGGATTGAAGATTTCCAAATCGTGTGAAACTCTTCCCGCACACAGTGCAGTGATACAGTTTCTCTCCTGTGTGACTGCGCTGGTGACTTTTAAGCTGCGGCGAGCGACTGAAACTCTTCCCACATTCGAGACAGTGATAGGGTTTCTCTCCTGTGTGAATGCGCTGGTGTGACTGAAGATGTCCAAACTGTGTGAACCTCTTCCCACACACAGTGCAGTGATACGGCTTCTCTCCTGTGTGAATACGCTGGTGTTGTTTAAGCTGTGATAAACAACTGAATCTCTTCCCACAATCAGCACAGGAAAATGGATCCCCTTTAGCAGCTAGAAAAACAGAAGAGACAAAGGTTATTGGAAAGCATTCTTACACATTCACTCTTCAGCAGGGCTTCCCCTCATAACCATGACCAACTCCGAGAGTGAACTCTGATAAGAATACAGTCAAAACCGAATATCCCTCTAAACCCCAGAATGCCCGCCAGCGCCCACGTTTATTTATTTATTTTTTTAACATTCTGCAATAATCATTATCGCATCAACACAGTCAAATCACTCCTCTGTGTGCACAGAAGGGGTTCACTTAGGACCTGGAAGTGGAAATGACGTATGTTCCCATTTGAAGCTATCTCTGTTTGAACTGTACCAAAACAAAGATGGATGCGCCCAAAAAACAGGAACATGAAGAAAGTGTTCTCGAATCATTCTCGTCTGCCTCAGACATGGGTTTAAATCAGATACAAGAAAATATAAGTGAAATATAACTGGTATACCAACACTGCGAGAAAACCGCACAATGTTTTGTGATTGAATGGCGTGCTGAAAACAACCATTAGTTATTATTCGATATTAAATATCTGAAGATCTGTTTGATATGATTGGGGCTGGATTAACCACACTGTAGCTGGTTATTTTGGTTGTAAATAACGATGCAAGCTTTGTGGATACTTCTGTTTCAATTTCAATAATACTAAAAAAAGACACATAATAAGCTGCTTTATGTTTTACAGAAGGGGACCGTGCTTTCAGGAATGTCGTGCCACAGTGTAATATACGTTACTGAATGCGACCACATATTTGGTTGGAAAACAGACACCCCCTTTTATTCATCCCGTTTTCACTCTTTCTGTAGTAATGTTATCATTTTGCTTTGTTATTATTGCAGTTTTAAAGCCACACTTCTCCAGAAATGCACAGATTTAATCACTAATGTATTCATTGAATTTCTTCATTCAAAAACCGTATTTCAAAATATGAACACAACAAACCTTACAGTATAGGGCTATATGTTTGTAAATAATTTTACACAGTTTTAACTTTGCAAAAACTGTCAGGTCTGGTGTTATTTGAAAGAATGTCAGGTTTCCATGCAAGTGCTGTATTGAAATGTTTCTTCTGGTGACACTTAGCAGCCCGGCTGGGTTTGGCATCACCCACTGATGAGACATGTGATCCCAGCAACACTATAAAGCTGTGGGAGCAGCACAACTGCAAACAGTCTACCAGAGACAGGGAAAGATCTAACAGCATTGGAAACAGGCATGATAGTGGGTGCACATCTAGCAGATGCCACAGTAGCAAGGACAGTAGTGTTGCAACTTGCAGGCCATTGGCATAGCAGTTAGGTTAAACTGAGCTGGAATGACGAAACATGTCAATCTTCAGAACACCTCTACGGTTTAGTAACCAGTTTCTGCAAGGTTAACAGTCAGCTCAGTGATGCTTGTTTTGTATAATTACCTCTAAACCCCAGTTCACATTCAGGTGGACGATCATCACACAGGCTGGATCCCAGCTTGTTGTTCTCCTCAAGTGCACAGGCATTATTTTCAGTAGGATCTTCCTCTGCGATGGGGACACATTCCTGTTCTATGAATTCCTCTTTAACAGAAACACATTCCAGTCGAGGGACCTCTTCATCTTTAACACACGCCAGCTCTGCAACCTGCTTTAGACTCGCACACCACTCCTGGTCAAAGCACTCCTCTTGTGTGTAAACTGCTTCTATCCTTGGCCCCTCCTGTGCTTCAGATTCAGGTACAGCACGGCTCTCTGTGGGATCTGGGTGAAAGAAAACTGCACAAAATTAATATATGGGAAAGTTAGAGGGGAAGTATATTGGGCCCCACATAACTTGAAGTCTGTACCCCATGGCTTAAGTCTGTAAAAAGATGTCAATTCCAAGAATGCCACAACTAACAGATCTGAGAGTTTGTCTGGAGATTTCAGTTCAAGTACCCCCGCCTGCCCTCTTATTTAATATATAATTGATGTCAGAACAGTTTGGGACTGACAAACTGACGTTTAATGACAGAATATCCTACAATAAGTCTTATAATTTTTAAGAAGTTGTCTCTGGTTGCACATAATGAAGAGACAGCATTTTGGGAATGTCGTCAGCAGCACACATTCGCTTTCTATTCTGCAAAGTTATTACAAATACTCGAATACAGTCTGCACTGTAAATGCTTATCATGTTGTCACTTACTTCCCATCTCGTCGTCATTATCTGTGTCATTTAAAATGCTTACAACGTCAATAAGACAAAACTATAATAACTAACAATGATAAACTTTGTATTAACATAAAAATGACCCAAAGGGACTCTCTATAACTTTGTCACTTTGTACTTTCTCTAGACTTTTTCCTTCCTTCATTTCTTCTTTTGCAACTAAGGAATGTGTCATTTTTTGATCTGTATGTACTCGAAAAAATGAATTTCTCTTCTATAGCAGGGCGGGTAGGAAAGCCCTGCTATTTAAATGTATTTGTTTATTTTGGAAGGGGTGTTTTCCCCCTCTGCCCCTGTGTTATATTGTATGTGTTTGTTTTATGATTTATGGTATAAATGACCGCAAATAGCCCTGTGTTTTGTTTTTTTTCAAAGCCTCTCGGTAATGTGTGGCCGTCTCTGGTATTGTTAAACTAGCCGGCAGTCACACAGTTAATAAACTTGTAAAGATTGTGGCCGAGGGATAATAGAATAATTAGCAGTTAGCTAAGCCCCTCAGCCACGATATATAAACCCGCAGCTCTCCCTGCTCTGGCTGGGAGGAGAGAACCGAAAACCAAAAAGGGATCAGTGAAGCCAACTTCCCAGCCTGACCTTGGCTCCGTTTTGCATCTTGTGCTCGTGCCTCGTTCCGTTTATGATTTTTGAGCACGGCGAGCAAGCGTTTAGTTTGTTTAAATATGTTATTTGTTTGTGTTGTTTTAATAACCAGCGCGCACAGGCGGCCTTTTGAACTGCAGCTGCCTTGCCTTCACCGCTCAGCCCTACCCTGTCACACTGTCACTCAAGTGAGGCCATGCCTGATCACAGTGGAAATCACGCATGCATGTAGGTGGATATCACCCTTTAAATAGTCACCTGTAACCTTTGAGCTGCTAAACAGATGAAATATTTATGCACAGCGGTTTAGAGATAATATATAGCCTGGCTTATGCAATCAGCTGACCTGAGACAGCTGTGTGTAATTCACTGGGAGAAGGTCGGTATAAAAGCCTTGAGTAAACAAGCCTGAGGCTGTAGACCTGTTTAGAGCCGAGCCCTGACAGAGAGACTGTATCAGTGAATCAGTGAACTTGAATCTGTGTTTCTGTAACTTTACTATTGTGAATGTTTGGGTTTTGTCAGCTAGCAGATCAGCCAACTGTCAGTCCGTTTAGTTAGAGCGCCCAGGAGGAGAAGTCGTGTTTGTTTGCTTTTCCTTAAAAGTATCAAAACCTAAAGCACAAAGTTCACTGTTTGACAAATAATCACACAGGTATTGCCCTGTTTAAATATACGACAGCAGTGTGCTGTGTCTAAAAATACATTTGCTTGCAGACATGAAACCCCAGACTGCAGCTGTATATTGATATCAAAGCTCGCAAATCATTGTCCTGACCTTCTGCAATATGGTTTGTTAAAATAAAACCAATCTCACCTTGTAATAGTCCCCGGTTCCCGTTCCTGCGGCAGTCTTGTTCACTCCAGTCGGGGTTCATGTTTCTGAGAGGTTGGTTACTGTCCGCATCTGCAGCGCTCATGCATTCCCGCACCGCTTTCAACTCGCTCTCTGATATTTCCAATCTCAGCTTCAGCCTTTCATTCTCTTTCTCCTTCCCAGCCATTGCAATCTGAAACTCGTTCAATTTACTGCCCACAACTCTTGTGATTTCCCACAAGACGGTGTCTACAGCCGCTTTCACTGCGTGCTCGATGGCAGAGCCGAGCTCGTCTTGCAAGAGCGAAACGGACACGCTGACGTCCATCCTCGCTGAGTTTAGATTGAGACTCGTGTAGCCAAATCCTCTGCTTTTTAATGTCGTTTTTTTTTTTTACTGGATTATTAACATTGATATAAAATATGCACTTGCTTTGTGATTATGAAAGAAAACGATCAGGCTACTCTTGCTTTGCAAAGGCGTCGTTTCGCATCGTGCATAGCTATAAGATTAAAGCACGTTTGCTTTCTCTGTAAGCAGCAGATTTCTTAAATAAAACAGAAAGGGGGCTCTGTTTCACAACTTAGTGCAATGCAATAAATGAACAAGTGTCTTGCATATCACTAGGAGACAGTTTTACCCAACCTAAACATTTCAAGCAGCTGGTAATATACCTCTGTTAATAAAAATACAAACACTAGCTCCAGCCCTCTCTTCCTCCCAGCAGAAATGGAGCATCCCTGGCAGTGGGCGTGCCTTGATTGAAACCGCCGCCTGTTATTGGCTTCGGAATTAAATCTAAACGCAGTTTGCGAAACTGATTGGCTATCCTCCCTATCGAGGGATGGGCGGGGTTGGCAGCGGGCGGCGATGAAACTGCGTACCAGAGTCCGCCATCTTGGCTCTAGCGCTCCGTTGCGTTTAACGACGCGGCGCCCCGGGTGGGATCCGAAATGGCGCCAGTTTCCCACCCCTGCTTTTTGCGCTCTGTGTTTCGAAATGCGTTTGTAGCTTAATTTATTAACAGGTTTGAGGTGTTTTTTTTTTTTTTTTTTTTTTATTATCTGAATGTTTTTTTAGTTAAAAGTGACGGTTTGGCTGTGAAACGGAAGTCTTGAAATCGAGTTATAAAGAAAGAAACAGAGACAGGAGAGAGAGAGAGAGAGAGAGAGAGAGAGAGAGAGAGAGAGAGAGAGAGAGAGAGAGAGAGAGAGAGAGAGAGAGCGAGCAGCAGAGGTAAACAGAAACGCACTGTAATTTAAATTCGCATTTATATACATGCATACTACAGTACAGCGCACTACCTATCAGCTGCAAAACGGAATTTGAAAACTGAACTGCACGAAAACTAAGTTTTGCATTTAAATCTACAGGGGAGCACTTTGATACCAGTGTGAAGTTATTTTGATAGATGCATTCTCGCAGTCAATGCGTTTGCATGCATATTGCATATATATATATATATATATATATATATATATATATATATATATATATATATAGAGAGAGAGAGAGAGAGAGAGAGAGAGAGAGAGAGAGAGAGAGAGAGAGAGAGAGAGATTATGCTTGTGGTATTAATATTATTCATAGTTTTCATTATTAATGACGGTATTGATATGAGGTTCGGTCCAAACAGAGCGCCAGTATCATCACCCACAGGGTCATTTCATCTGCCATCACCTCAGAAACACACACAAGCAAGGAATTATTATTATTATTATTATTATTATTATTATTATTATTATTATTATTATTATTATTATTATTCTCTGTTTTTAAATGCTTTCTGAGCGGCTCGCTGACTCGACGCCCCTTGCAATGTGAACACGCTTCAGAAAAACGTGTCCCGACTGCGCATGTGCAAACTTTAATAGCATTCCCCGGCACCACATTATTAAAAGAACTATATGCATATTTTGAGTGCAAAAAAAACATACAAACAAACAGCTGCAATAATGATTCAACTTTTTGGACACACGGGGTCAGTTGCAGACAGTGTCCATGTGACATGAATTTAGTCCATGTGATGGGTCAGTTGCAAAGAGCACTCTAAGTTAGTAGTATAGTACTTTCAGGAGGATCATCCTGTAACGTTTTTATTATTATTATTATTATTATTATTATTATTATTATTATTTAATTCATTCATTCATTTTATTTTCGCCGCTGATTCAAACATGCTGGAGGCTGCATCCTCGCCAGTTTCATCTTAATTGTACAACAAGCAACGCTATACCCGGGGGTCACTCTGATTTTGCATGTTTTATTATTACCAATAATAAAATTCACGACGCGTGAATTCACAAACGTACACTGAAGGGTGGAAAATATGAACTTCTAGATCTGGTTGACCATTTGGCTTTTGTTAGATCACATTAGTAATCCTATGAAATAGACTGTAATTGCACCTACAAGATTCCACCTGTCTTAGTTTGAACATTAGGGTTATTATATGTAACTCCCCACTAGTGAACAAGTCTCCAGCTCTTTCAAGCTTAGATCAATTCAGAATGTCACAACACAAAGACAGCAATATAATGCCTCCCAATACACAGTGGCTATTTTAAAAGTGATTTTCATCAGTAAGCTGAGAATGAATGCTAAAGGTGCATACCCTGAAAATGTCCCCTCTTGGAATTTGAATTGCAATGATGATTTTGGTTTTAGATCATGTTTAGGGAACACGCAAATGGACGCTCTCTAGCATTGTAGCGTGCAACTCACTGGACCAATTATCCCCATATTCTGCTTTACAAAACTTGTATAGGATTACTCCAAAAACTGAAATATCCCTTCACGGGGTGTGTTTTCCTTGTATGAAATTAATCCAAAACATAAACAATGTAATGCAGGAAAGGCTGTGTTTCACCGTGTTCTGAGGAGGTGTTGCCTGTTCCCTTCGTTCATTCTCATTAAAATGACGCAAGAGAAACTCTGAATAACCAGATTAATAAATATAACAAGGGGCTGGATTGAGTGTGGTGGTGTTGTGTTGAAATACATTTTTAGATTTAAATAAATGTTGACTGCATGTCCTCAAAGGAAGAATGATACTGTTAGGAGGCACAGTGCTTGATGACAGCACCGTGGAAGCCTGTCACACATGAAGTCTCCAAGTCTCAGGGTCCAATTTGATGAACTGCATCAAAACAGAAGTGTCCATCTTTGAAGGCAACGGGAGATGGGGTCTGTGCTTGCAGTTGGCAATCCTGCTGTCAATTCCATCTGCCAGCATGGAGCCCAAAAGAGCATTTTTTGGCTGCGGGTATTTTGAGCACCGAGTTATGTAGTCGTTTGAAAAGACTAGACAATTGATGCATTGGGCTTTCTTCTTGTTTTAATTGTTGAATTTAGTATATATTGTTGCATAATGTTGACCTGTTTCATTATTTTTTTAAAGTAGACCTACACATGTTAGTTTAGTTAGTAGTTTGATCAATCTGTTCAGTGCGATACACTTAAACACATTTACAGAATTAAGAAAACAGTATTACTGTTATTTAGACTGCATTAAAAACCAGGCTCCCTTAATCTTAGGATACAAAAATAAATAAAATCAATCTCAAAATCCTGGGATTGCAGACTGTCCAGGATTGGATTCCCTAGTCAGCATTGATCAGTTTTACACTCAGCTGGCAGCTGCTGTACGAAACACTGATCGTTTGCTGGTCTAATAAGGTGTAAGGTACGAAGCTTTGCTGCGGTGCTTTAAGGGAAATCGGGTCAGTGATTTATGTATGCAAATACAGTCCTGGTGAAGCAAATGGGGTCACTACTTTTTTTTTTTTTTTTTCCCCCAAAAGAAAAGAAACAACGTTGGCTCATGTGGAAATATGATTTCCTACTTTCAGGTTACACTGCAAATCTGGTTGAACGCTAAACAAAATACAGGAAATATCTTTTTGATAAGCTCTTAACTTTTCTCTCTTTCCATCTCAACTCTCCCAATCACTCGCATCTCACCCCCTAAATCTGCTAGCTGTAGGCAGATTGGTAAGGAGAGCTGTAGGCCAGTGGTTCTCAGTCCTGGTCCTGGTAATTGAGGGCCCAGTTGGAACAAAAACCAGCAGGGCAGTGGTCCCCCAGGGCTAGGATTGAGAACCACTGCTGTAGGCAATAGCATTGTGTGTCTGGTGCATACCAACTAGACACAAATAATGACTGTAGTAACAGACAGACAGACAGACAGACAGATAGATAGATAGATAGATAGAAAACCAGGCAGTTTGCAGTTCATTTGTACGCACTTTTAATAATGAAGAACAAACAAAAGCCTCTTACTACATATAACAGCAGGTCCCTGACTCACAGATAAGCCGGAAAACACAAAAACAATACACAATTGCACAAACAAACACTGCGTTTGCAAAGCGGGTTTACTTTTTCCTTTCTCTCTGCTGTTCACAACCGGGCTCTTCCTTCGTCAGCAGCCCTGAAGAGACTGGCTGCTTTCTTTAAATACCCTGCACCTGGCTCGAATTTACAATGATAGCCAGGTGCAGGTGACAATTAACAAATAAATACTAAATGAAACAATTAAAGGCTTTTCAGCCTGTGACCTTCTGACAGGTGTAGTCCAGTTTTGTAAATTATATCGTTTTTTGCCATCTACTTGTGAAGCATTGAGTCAGCTGTTTGATTGACAGCTGTGTCATCCAATGGAAGCATCCAAAGTGATTTGAACGACTACGCCTGAATCACCCAGGCTAGCTAGTGGAACTTTTCCTTGTGAAAGGTGTTGTTGCTGAGGTTTAAAAGTACACTTTCTTACCTCTGTCATTTTCACGGCTCCCCTTATCGAATGCTACCTTGCTCATCACACCTCTGCTAGAAGCCAGAAATGTATGCAGGCAAGTCATGGGTGTTGTGTTGTTGCCTGACTTTTGGGGCTTCAAGTTGCACCATTGAAGTTCATTTAATTGTCTTTTTAGTTATGGAATTTCCTTACATTTGTACACTGTAAACCACAAAGTCATTCTAAATAAATTAAATCAAGCTACACTAACTTAAAAAAATCGAATTTATTCATAACACAATAACATAATTATAACACAATTTATACATAACACAACAACAATAATTCATATTTATGTTGCATGTCTGGGCTTTAATTGGTCCACCACTGATACACATATTCCAAGTTAAAACACAGTTCATATTTTAGCAGGATCAGAGGTTCTTAGTCTGTTGCAAACATATATTTTTTATTTCAAACATGTAAGATATTGTAATGTTAGATTGGCTCGATTTAACAATATCTTTTACGCCTTGGGTCCCAGTAAATGCTTGATTGTGCTGATTAAACAAAGTTAAAGAAACAAGTTTATTCAGAAGCTAAATACTTAAAAAAAAAAAAACACTACTAGATATGAGCAATACTTCAGAAACACCTACACTACATCAAGCACCACCCACACATACTATATACTACAACATTATGATTCTAAGCTGTGCACCGGAAAATCAATAAATCACATCGTTGCCTTGAGGGATATGAAAGTCTCTTTTGATGACATAAAGCAGTCTGATGAAGGAAAAAGAATAACAATCCCGCGATGGTCGTTGCTCTGGGGTCCAGCCTGGAGGGATGCAAAGAGAAGCCCAGCGTTTGCACCTTGCTCCAGGGGTTTAGCTGTGAAGAAGCCAAGCCACAGCCCTGCCTTTGCAGCGCTGCGACTGCCTTTTTTTTAAGAGAACGTTTTTAGCAGTCGACGAGCAGAGTTTCCGGGCAGTGTACAAGTACAGGCATTAGTTACTGTGGTAATGCAGACAGGAAATGGTGAACTTTCAGCGACCTGTATGGAACTTCAAGATTCACCCTCCTCCTTTGTGGAAGATGCACAGCTTTCATTACTAACAGACAGGAGGATATTTTACTTAGCCAATCATATACACTATATATATATATATATTGAAGAGGGTGTTTTTTGTTCTGTGACCTGCCCTTAATTGAAACAAAGGCAATTAAGTCCTGCAAGGACCCACGACTCCCATCAAGAGACTAATTCATGTTTGCAGTCTCAGTCAGTGGGATATCGGAAAGCAACATCTCCCACGAGATAAACATCCCCGCCGTCTCTCTCTTACCAGCGAGGGTGTGTAACAGCATCTCCCTCTTTGGAATGTGTTCAAAGTGTCTGTGTTGTTTGAAGCTCTGGTGTCTCCGACCGCAATGTTATCCTTTCGTCTGTTTTTAAAGGTGTTCCACCAGATGAAACCTTTCCCAACATTCAGGGTTTCACTGTGTGACAAATTTCAAGGTCTGTTTTCACTTGTACAACATTACTGTGGTGTGTTTCTCTCTTTTTTGTAAGTGTCTCCTATTGGTGTTTTTTAAGTGTGACTTCTGCGCTTCCCACATTACAGTGGTGTGGTTTCTCTCTTGTATGTTTTGTGTTCGTTTTGGTGTGAAGCTTTCCCACCTTTTTACCACTCCTGTGTGAATTTTGGTGTCATTGTAAAACTCCTAGGTCTTTGAGTGAGATTCCTCTCCATTTCATTACAGTCCCATTACAGTGGTGTGGTTTCTCTCTTGTGTGCCCATTTCTGAATGTTGTCTAGATCATTTTGAATGGTGTAAAGTTTAAGATCTGCAAATTTGACTGAAACTCTTCCCACATTCATTACAGTGATGTGGTTTCTCTCCTGTGTCCCTGTGGTGTTTTTTAAGGCTTGCTCTTCGAGTGAAACTCCTTCTACATTCATTACAGTGGTGTGGTTCAGTCTCCTGTGTGACTTAGTTGGTGTGTTTTAAGGCTCCATCTTCGATTGAAACTCCTCCTACATTCATTACAGTGATGTGGTTTCTCTCCTGTGTGAATTAGTTGACACATCCATATAGGTAATTTTCCATTTTGGATCTTATTATTGAGTTTGAAACTTACCTGGTTCTGTCACTCTTTCATTACAGTGGTGTGGTTTCCTCTCCTGTGTGTTGTTTGAAGCTCTGGTGTCTCCGACCGCAATGTTATCCTTTCGTCTGTTTTTAAAGGTGTTCCACCAGATGAAACCTTTCCCAACATTCATTACAGTGTGTGTGGTTTGAAACTTCTACCACATTACAGTGGTGTGGTTTCTCTCTTTATGTGTGTTCGTTGGTGTTTTTTAAGACCTCTGATTTGAGTGAAGCGCTTCCCACAATCATTACAGTGGTGTGGTTTGTCTCCTTTGTGAATTAGTTGGTGTGTTTTAAGGCTCCATCTTCGACTGAAACTCCTCCCACATTCATTACAGTGATGTGGTTTGGCTCCTGTGTGAATTAGTTGGTGCATTGTAAGGCTTCCTCTTTGAGTGAAACTCCTCCCGCATTCATTACAGTGGTGTGGTTTCTCTCCTGTGTGACTGCGCTGGTGTCTTTTAAGGCTCTCTCTTCGATTGAAACTCTTCCTACATTCATTACAGTGATGTGGTTTCTCGTCTGCATGAATTAGCTGGTGAAGTTTAAGATCTTGTAATTGAAAGAACCTCTTCTCACATTCATTACAGTGGTGTGGTTTCTCTCCTGTGTGACTGCGCTGGTGTTTTTTAAGGCTTGCTCTTCGATTAAAACTCCTTCTACATTCATTACAGTGGTGTGGTTTGTCTCCTGTGTGAATTAGTTGGTGTGTTTTAAGGCTCCATCTTCGGGTGAAACTCCTAAGGCTTGCTCTTCGATTAAAACTCCTTCTACATTCATTACAGTGGTGTGGTTTGTCTCCTGTGTGAATTAGTTGGTGTGTTTTAAGGCTCCATCTTCGGGTGAAACTCCTCCCACATTCATTACAGTGATGTGGTTTGTCTTCTGTGTGAATTAGTTGGTGCACTGTAAGGCTTTCTCTTTGAGTAAAACTCCTCCCGCATTCATCACAGTGGTGTGGTTTCTCTCCTGTGTGACTGCGCTGGTGTCTTTTAAGGCTCTCTCTTCGACTGAAACTCCTCCCACATTCATTACAGTGATGTGGTTTGTCTCCTGTGTGAATTAATTGGTGCACTGTAAGGCTTCCTCTTTGAGTGAAACTCCTCCCACATTCATTACAGTGGTGTGGTTTCTCTCCTGTGTGAATTAGCTGGTGAATTTTAAGATGTTCCAATTGAAAAAAACTCTTCTCACATTCTTTACAGTGGTGTGGTCTCTCTCCTGTGTGACTGCGCTGGTGTCTTTTAAGGTTTGATAAATCACTGAAACTCTTCCCACAATCAGCACAGGGAAATGCAGTCCCTCCTGTGCGCTTTCCCTTGCGAGTTTTAGGAGCGCCTAATCGCCGGGAACTCTTCCCATCTTCAGTAGAACAAGACAAGGTCTTCAAGCTGCCCTGGGTTTCAGAATTGTTCACACACAAATGTGCAGTCCCTGTACTGTCCAGTAAAAACGACACTCCTACAGAAGGAATTTGAACTCTCAATCGTTTTACATTCTCTTCTCGGGGTGTCGTCTCTCTGTGTTTCTTGCTCTGCGGTTTGCCACTGGAAGAGTTTTTGCAGTGGGGTGATGCAGTGGGGTCCTGCCCTCCTTCATCGACATTACAAGCTAAACAAAGAAAGAGGCAAAGGTTATTGAACAGCATTCTTACACATTCACTCTTCTGCAAGATTTCCCCTCATAACCATGACCAGCTCCTAGAGTGAACTGCATAGTTAGAGAATACAGTCAAATCCACTTAATATCACTCAACACCAACACGATCCAAAGCACACACCAAAGTCTACTTCAGAATGGTTAGAGAAGAATAAAATCAAGGTTCTGGAATGGCAGAGTCAAACTCCCAATCTAAATCCGGTTGAGAACCTTTGGTATGAGTTGAAGGTGGCTGTGCACAACAGAAGTCATCCGAATTTGCCAAACGCTCATTACGAAAAATCCTAATCGTTTAAAAAGAGGGTACTATTACTAAAATTGTCTCAGCTAGCTATTAATTTTCCTTGTCAGGGTATGAATACTCCTGAATTTTGAGTTTTGCAAAAAAATAAAAGCTGAAAATGGTAGACATTTATTTCCTGTAACTTTTTCCTCATGCACAAAAGCAAAACTTTTGCTGCAAAAGATTTTTCCTAGAATTGTTTTTGAGAAATTTCTACTGGGGTACGTAAAGTTTTGACTCCAACTGTATGTGTCAAATACATTACCACACAATGAGAGTTGCTTTTCAGCTGAAATGCACAAGTGGCGCAGTTGAGATGATTTCTTGGTTGTGTAAACTGCGAAGGCTGGTTTGGAAAATGCTGTGTTCATTGTTAGCTAAAATTCTGAAGTGTTTGACCAGGTCTTTTTCAGGTATCTGGTGAAATTCTCTCAAACATTTCTCCAGCTGAGCACACGTACAACATTATGAGGTTCAAGTCAGTAAGCGTTTTTGTTTTGTTGTTGTTTGTACTTTCATTGTCTTGCTCTTTTAAAAATGTTTGTTTAAATGATTCTGTTATCTTTGTTTTAAAGTGCTTGTTGAAATTAGAGGTAAATATGGCGGCTGTTGGTCTCAAACAAAAATTGATTTTTTTTTGTTTTTGTCTCTTCTTCATAAAGAGACATACGTTGTAAAACACAGACGGTGCATTGACTTTGTTAGATGAACATCTGCAACCAACCATGATAAAGTTTGATGCACAACTTTGCCTTGCAGCTATTCGCTATGTGGTGAATGTGGCTATTGTCGAATTTTATAACTAGGTGCAGTAATATTTGTTCACTAAGGTACCTTGGGTAGCCTTTTGCATTATATTATACAAATACCTCCATGCGGCAAACTGGTTTGCAGTGTACAGGTGCAGGAGTGATGCGGTGAATTAGCAGACAGAGATTTGAAATCCAGTTGGAAAAGTATTTTATTTTCTTAACAATCCAGGTCTGGTGACCAAATAACGATTTCGGGCAACACACGACAACGTGTAGTGCGCTGGGTAAACACAATATCCTCCCCACCATGTGCAAACACGGTCCCCAGTCCTGGGGGCGTGCTGTAGTGCTCTTGGTGGGCGATACAGTTTATTGCACGACAGCAGTGTGGTTCCAGGTTTTGTGCTGGTCCTCGACGACAGCTCAGGAACGTGTAAGCCATTGACTAATATAATCACTGCATTTCTGTCACGTATCCCACCGCTCAGAGTGGAGTCAAAGGAACACTCGGCTGAATCTACCTTTCCCATTACTCCCCCCACCCGGGCGGTCTTTCCCTGCACTGTGTACCATGTGGTACATGAAGGGCTGCAATGCCAGATGCCACTGAGTTATCCGGGCATTGCTGTCCCACGGTGCTTAACCACTTTGAGTGGGGCGTGGTCAGTGACGAGACCAAACGAAAGTCCCAGCAGGTAATATCGTACAGTGAGCATCCCATTTAATGCCCAAACGCTCCTTTTCAACTACGCACTCCCAAGGTAGCATCCTTTTACTGGTATATAATATCTGGTGTTCTACTCCGTCTACCTTTTTGGGACAAGACTGCACCCAAACCACCATCCGACGCATCTGAGTGGAGGATGAATCTCTTGGTGAAATCTGGGGGGCCAAAGTCTTCACTTAATAGTATCAAAACGCCCCCTGACACTCTACTGGCCACTTAATTAGATTTGGTGCACTCTTTTGGGTGAGGTCTACATCAATGATCAACCACACCAGTTTCCCCTCGCTTACCTATTTCAGGTGCCCAATTACACACAGCCAATTGCAGCAGGGCATGACCTGGCCAGGAGTCCAGGCTGGTTGCACCTAAAACATGTTTGGGGGACAGAGGGCACAGCGGTTAAATATCTGTCCCGTTTCTGGTATGGCAACGGGACAGGGGCGGCACCGCTACCTCAGCTGGGGGGCCAACCTTGGTCTCCATGAAGGGGAGACAGGGGGCCCCATTGGGGTCCGTGGTCTCGGAGGTCTGGATCCCAGGACTGATGCTGGTGGAAGACAGAGAGGAGGCGCTTGGCCGCTCCGAAGTGCAGGAAACGACGGTATCCCTGTCCGGGCGGAGACTAGGGAGTCCTCAAAATCTTCTGCCAACTTCACGGCGTCCTCCAGGCTTGGGTTTTGGCAGAGCTCCTCCCCTACCACCGCCTCCAGCATTTGGAAGTTGGTTTCCTTCTCGGGGATCTGCCAGCGCACCACGCGGTCACACACCCGCCCCGCGAGCAGCCTGAATACTCCCTGAATATCTTAGCATTGATATCTACCTTTGAAAAATAGTTCTGGTGCAAAATTACTTCAAACTATTACATAGTGTTGTAGCTATCATAATTCAGTCAGTGTGTTTTGTAGAGCTACTCAAATAAAATGAATTTAAATGAAACACTAACACTGGAACCGCTGCGGTTATTCTCATACCTAGAACTGCCAGCGGTGGGCATTATTACATTCTGAACAACCTCAATGTTAAAATAAGAGACAAACTATCAGACACAACTCAAACGTTTTATTCAAGCACATCATAGCAAAGATCTGCACAGCCAAAACACCGTTATTTAAAATGAACAATTAAACAAAAAAGGGTTTATTTTCTACCTTGCCACATGCAAAGCACAACTTCAAAAAAATGAAAAACTATAATAAAATACACATTTCAAAAGAAACTAGCGTGTAGACAGGTATATGTACAGACAATTATTTTTTTATTTATTTATTTTTTAAAGTAACATAACAAAAAGAAAATCTCTCAGTTCCCATTATGTAACCTGAACGTGCTTTAAATTGACTTCGAAACAGCAGCCTAAGGAGCACAATCCACACAGATGAAACGCTTCTCAACTTTTCCTGTGCATTTACCACACACTGCTCTTTCACACTGGGCACAGATATCAGAAGTTTTATTTTTATTGCATTTAGCTACCTTGCATTGTTTTCTCTTGCGTGTGTCGCTGGGGGCAGCACAGAATCCAGGTTGAGCTGCTGCACTCTGCAGCTTTGCAGTTTTCTGATCGAAATGTTTCTGCCGAAGCTCTGTGGCTAGCTTCAAGATGAAATCTCTCCTAGTGATATTTTCTCCAGTGCATTCCTTGTACAAAACAAAGGAATTGATGGCTGCCAAGTCCAATACATTGTAAAACACAGCAACTGGCCACCGTCGAGAACCGGCTTTCACGGAGTACTGACGTATCATCTGGTCTAAAACGTCAACCCCACACTTTGTGTCATTGTAGAAATCCACGGTCTCTGGTTTTTTATTGTCTGCAGTCCCTATGGCAACTGACGTATGAAGGGAGCTGAGAATAATGACATTCTTTCTCGGCTTGCACTTGTAAACAGTCAGCGTAGCACAGTCACTGTGTTTCAAAATTGTACTGGAGTACAGCTGAGGTTGCAAGTTTTGCGCAGATGGTGGAAGCTCTCTTCTTGCTTTGCTCACTGTTCCAACCAGGCTGGTTTTGGTTTTTCTTCAACTTTTTTGCCAATTGCAGTGAGGTAAAAAAATCGATAGTGGTAACATTCCTCCCTTTTCCTAAGTATGGTTCCATCAGTCTAAGTACCACACTGTCACCCAGTCTCTGACCAGCTGGGCAAGTTTCATCTTTGCCCAGGTAGGGGTAACCATTCACCACGTACTTGGACTCAACGTCCACTGCCACCCAAAACTTGATCCCAAATTTGTCAAGTTTGTTTGACATGTATTGTGTCCAGCGACACCGTGCTTTAGTTGGAAACAGCTGCTCACCCACTGTAAGGTTCTCTCCCGGCTTGTAGCAGGCAATGCTGTTTTCAATAAAGCCGTTCCAAATTTCCGATGCCAGGGCAAATTTATCTGTCTGAAGGCGGGCACTTCTCGTCGCTCTCAAATCAAAACGCAAAAATCTCAAGATTTCTCGAAAACGACTCTGTGGCATTGTCTCTGCGAAAAAAGCAATTCCCCATTGTGTAGACCAAAGGCGCTCCAGGTTAAGGCTTTTGCCACCGCACGCTCCATGAACATACAGGATTGCAATAAACGCTTCTAATTCCTCCAACGACATTGCCCAGGAATCATCACCTTGTGTCCTATGTGCCTCTGCTACAGTACAGCGCTGAATGTGATGCAGCATTCGCTTATCGATCAGTAAATGAAAAGCACTAAGAATGCTACTGACATTGCGTTTTGCGTACGGCGTGGGACCTGAGGTTTCAGTGAAAACATTTTGTGCAGCCCGTCTTCCCACAGCGTCAACAGTGGGACTTATAATTTCCCAAATAGTACCATCCTTCCCAGTCTCCTGAACGCCTGCTCGAGCTGGCGACGCAGCTGGACTCGCTGTCCTTGTTCCTGCTGCTGGTAAAGCGGCTGGCATGACTGGCATGCCTGCAGCTGCTTCAGGAGACGACAAAAGCAAAGCGGCCGGCACTGCGGAGGATTCCCCAGGACTGCTGCTTCTGCCACGACCTCTTCTGCGCCTGGGGAGCCCTCTTTGTGGGCGTGGCTCATCACTGGCACCTTCCTCGCTTTCACTGGTGGAACTGTCCGTATCACAAATCCAGGATTCATCGCTGTTGTAATCGCTCGCATTCCCTGCATCAGAATCATTTTCAGACAAAGCGGTAAGCATATCGATCGCTTCTTGAGTGGTCACCTGTCTTCTTTGAGCCCTTTTGAGTTTCAGTGCACCTGCGAGAGCAAAACAGTAAAACTATACGACAACAGACTATACATTCTCACGTAGACAGCCAGACGGCAGTTCTCCAAGGAACTGATTACAATAGATCTTTAGATAACACATGTCTAGACTTCAAGGGCCACATTCTATTCAAATACATACTGCTGTAAACTCAGTGGGGGTAGAGATAACAAAAAAAACTGAATATTGTAGGTTGTATTCAATATAAAAACACGTTTTGTAAAAGGCAGTCAGTGGGCGGGATTATAACGTCCTTATTTTTGCAATTCTGCCTTTCAAATGCCGTCAGGGTATTAAACAGGTGCATTTAGGAAGAGTCACAAAATGGACAAGCGCACAACTTTCATTTCAATTTGAAAACCGCAAACCATCAAAATGACTGCCGTGGCGGTTCTAGTGTTAACCATTTAGAACTTCCCTAAAATAATCATGAAGTCTGAACATGAAGTATTGTATCATACGAAGCTAAGTTTACATATACATTAGGTCATGTAGGGCTAAACACTAAACCCTAGGGTAGCCTGAATGGGAATGTAAACAAACTGGACCGGCAACTGCTTTTCTAATCGAGTAAAATGCACAGAAGGTTTAACTAGAGGAATGTAGTTCCTCTATAAAATGAAAAAGCCAAAACCGAAATAAATGCCCCCCCTTAATATACTGTAATCTTCTATTCCCAGCATTCCAGTTTCCCTCACCTCTCTCAGCGATGCTAGAAGGTGGCATTTCCTCCTGCAGGGTCCGCTCATTGGCCTGGTCGCACCACAGCTCAGTCACTTCCTCCTTGATCTCAACAGTCCTGTCTGCAGAAACAACCCATCGAATAGGAAGCTCTGGGCTGACGTGAGCTGCTTCCATCTCAGAAACTTCCTGTGAGTGAGGCTGATCCGTTCTCACTGAAGAAAAGGAGGCAAGACTTTGTCATTTCAGACTGCTTTTATTTGAATTTCCACAGAACTCACACTTTAGAAAACTATATTTTTTTAAAATCATATATCAAGCCTTATTTGAAATGCTCTTGATATCTGCTGCACCTTTGCAATATGAATTCCTCTGTGTCCTGCAACAGACTGACGCAGCTTGCAAAAGGCATGCATGTGGGGCTCTTCCACCCCTAAAACAACACAGGGACTCTTCTATTATACAACGTTTATTACATTAGATAAACCTTCAATATCAGACAAATATCTACATGCATGACAAGATATTATGGAGCATATCAACAGAGTTGAATAGCCCCTCCTGCACTAGGATGGGTGAAGCAGGAGTCTGGTGATTCTGGCTCTGGACAGTTCTGCTCAGAGCGCTCTGTGCTGCTCATAAACCTTACAGTTGTCACTCGTCACATTACTAAACACTAAATCAATGAAACACAATCTTTAGACATTTTTTTGAGAAGTATAAATGATCTGGTAAACATAAATAATAAATCACAGCCCCTGTGTGTGTGTGTGTGTGTGTGTGTGTGTGTGTGTGTGTGTGTGTGTGTGTGTGTGTGTTTGTGTTATTTTATATTTGTTGTATTATTATTTAAAACGTACTGTTTCATTTGTAAAATCACGACGTCTGTCTCTTTACTAGGAGAGTTAGACATTGGCGCTATGCTTGTATTATTATACAGTCTGGGGAGTGTATAACACACTTTTAAATTATAAACGATTCCTGCGTTTAATTTTCTTTTTAATTAATAAATGAAAGCAGTGCTGGATATTTTAAGTCTTTATTCTCTCGTAAGCGATTCTCGGCCGGTATCTTTAGGGATTACAGAAACTCGGCACACTGCAGCAAGTAAAAGGAGGTGATATTAAGTCTGCCTAGGTGTTGCTTTGCAAGCGGTGACTTTCGCTTCAACTCTTAAAACTCAGCCCCATTCATTTCTTTCATCTTATTGGTCGACAAGTATTTGTTGGGCAAAATGCAAGCTTTTCTCCAGTGTGTGCCGTCAATAAACCCATCCCAATATAGAAGGAATGGATACTAGATCGCTTTGAAAGAGAGACTGTACACATTTATTATTATTTTTAGTATTATTCAATAAACAATATTTTCCAATAAGTTTCGGAAGGGTCTAGGGAAGGTTAAGGACAAGATAAAGCTTTCAAATCATCCTTCAGTCAAGTGATTACTCCTCTAGGAACTGTGCCCAAAATAACTGCAGATTTCTTAGCTGTAATAGGAAGACTGAAACTATAAGAATTCTGTACAGTTAAGAAGATTGCCTTTACAGTTAAATAAGATTATACACAATTGGTTTAACACTTATCGCAAATACCTTTATTATTCCAAATGAAATATTTGCATGGGGGGAAGAAAATGTTTGTAAATTAGAGACCAAGAAAGAAGCATTTTTTATGAAAGTTGGATCATTTGATGAGAATTTTACTGATATTGTAATTATATAATAGACAGTTTAAACCACCAAGATTCTTAAAAATATAAGGAATACCAATTCCAAATTGAAGCGGAATTCTAATTCTACAACCCAATTTATTTTGAAGGGATTGCTTAAGGTGTCAAACTCAAGACAGTAAGCGCCTCCAGCTTTATGGTTGTCCATTACTGATTTAATAATATAACGTTTGAATTTTTTTCCATATAAAAGTGTATTTTGGTAGATCGAGAGATGAAGCTGCACAGGTTAGTCTAGAAATGCCTTCAGCGTTATCAAGCAAAATTCTTCCGTTTAGACAAATCTCTTTGCGCGCATTGGTTTAATCTGTGCTGTGTTTGCAAGAAGGCAGTTACATCAGTCTGATAATAACCAATGGCTGTTTTTCGTTGCGAGTGACGTCAGTAGCACGGCTCGGCTCCGCAGTGGAGACACAACCCAGGCTGTTTTAACTGCACAGTGAGGGCTCGGTGCGGACCAGGCGCGGTTGTGCAATGGAAAGAGAGGCTTTAATCTCCTTGTGCCCCGTCTTTGGAGACGGGGTACTGCTGCAGAGCGTAGCTCACACAGAGCACTCTCATAATCGGCCTCCTCTTTACATGCTACAGCCCGATCACATGATAAGGGTGATGCATTTGGGTACCAAAACTGCAGTTTACTTCATAATAATAACCGAACCCCTAAACCTAAGGTTCGTGGGGTATTATTATGGGCACTTGGTAAATCAGGAGTTGCCCACGCATCTCTACCCCGTGTGCGCCTTCGCCTTGCAGCGATAGGGTCTGCTGTAAGCGACCCTGCAGCTGATGCACCGACACAAAGACTGAAATAACTTGAAATAACAAAGACTCCTGCCATGCAAACAAATACAAGAAACCGCAACGCGAGTAAGAAGCGGGCAGAGTAAATGCAAAAGCGGAACGGATGCATCGTTTAACCCTGAGCTCTGTACTAAAAGCTGTGGGTCAGCTCGCTCCTGATGTGTGTCCCCCCCCCCCCGTTTTATTTCGTTGCAACTGGTGCAAAGTAATGCGAGATGATCCCTGAGACAGTGTGCAGTGACTGCGAGAATGCCCAGATCAGTTCACATGGGTGTATCACAGTGCTTTCCTGCAGATTTAAATGTGAAACTTTTTTTTTTTTGCAATTTAAATTCAGTTTTGATCAACCCAGGGGCAATGCATGTGAATTAAATTAGGATTTAAGTTCGGTTTTGTTTACCTCTCTCTCTCTCTCTCTGCAGGCGGCGTGAATTGTTGTCTCCTCCTTCAGTCGATCTCAAGACTTCCTTTTCACAAATAAGCCGTCACTTTAAATAAAAAAATAAAACAAATAAAGCACATTGACCAGGGGAAGGGTCGGCACCAACAACGAGAGACAAACAAACAAACAACAAACTCTCCACGGGCAAAACTAAACACTAGCGTGTTTCTCTCCGCCGCGGGTAAGGACCCACAACACCACCTCGCAGAGACACGAAACCGGCGCCATCCCGGATCCAGCGCAGGAGGGTCTCCCAGTGAAACCAGCGCCGGGTTAGAGCCCGCATGGCGGACCCTGCGCCCCAGTTTCACACCCGCCCGTCCTTCGACAGGGGAGGGCAGCCAATCCGGTGTCGCAAACTGGGCTTAGAGAGCCAATAATAGGCGACGGTTCCAACCAGGCACGCCCACTGCCGGCGACTCTGCATTTCATTATAGAAAATTATATATTTCTATATATATAACTTTAAATCTTAAGTAGGTAATATTTGAGAGGCTGTAAAAGCCACACAATAGTGGCACTCGCTCCCTTACTAAACTGGAGTGCTGTTATTCGCTAAGTTTCTGCCATTCTCTGTCTCTGTGGTGTGAAGACTTGTCCATGCATTGAGATGCATGTTCTGCAGCCATTGAAATAGATGGAAGTGTACGGCAAAGCTTTGCCAGGATATACAGATAGAGTATAGAGAAATCTAATTGTAATCAAACTGGATTAACTGCAGTGACTTGATGCAACTATGAGTATTGAAACTATGAGCAACTGAATAATCGCTGTGCATGCTCTTCTGGCAGGCGTTTCATCTTTTGTTTAAGTCAAAGAGAATAGTGATAGATAACACAACCAGAACATCCCATCAGTAAACCCATCCTCCACGAAATCACGATGTCCTGGTTTATCGTTTATTGAATATAATTGCATTAGAAACGTGTTTCCTTGAACACATTCTACCTCTCAAATGAAGAGGGGCTCTTCAATTCATCAGTTTATCAGTATGCACATCTATAAAGAGGTATGTGAAAAATACAGTGAACAAGGGGTGGGGCTTGGCTGGAGATGCAGGACTGGGTGTCCTTTTGCCATGCAGGGCCTTTTAAACCTGTTTTACTCAGAAAAAAAATGTAAACAGCGTGTGTGAAAATAAATTGGACCTGACGCGCCTGACAAGCACTGAATAAATCCTTAACAGAATTAAACTGTTTGCAATGTCTGAACAAAGTCGCAACCCGGCATATTTTATTGTCTAAAGAAATATAATTTCTTCTGGTAAAATTAACGTGAATTCAGAATAAAATCTGAGTTATTTAGCAAAAGTTATACATGTTTTAAAAGTTTCCGCTTTCCAGATTATGATAGTGAACTAATCAGACAGGAGGAAGGTGGGGGGCGATCAATCAAGGTTTCAAGCCCATCCAGCCACAAATTCAAATAATCTCTTTGTTTGAAAAGTATAAAACATTAGCGCCTTGCCCTGACCGCTGTGCTGAGCCCCTCTGATCCGTGCTAGCTCAGACTCAAAGAATCTGCAAGACTACACCTGGAGCCCTCAGCTCTCAGTATCTATCCATCTAGGTCAGGGGCAGTGACACTCAAAGAAGCACAAGGTAACAGAACTCTGAAAGTGACTGCTTTCCAGGCTAGGCAGCAATACCCTTAAATGTCTGTTCAGGTATTGTGCGATCCCTTGTTGTAGTATCAGTGTGTATTAATATTTTTTTGGTAAATTGTTGATTAAAAACTAATTGTAATGTTTTTTTTTTAAATGTGATATTAATTGTGTGACCCTTTTGTGTGCTTTTCAAACTTAACTTGTTGCATGCTTAATAAATACCATCTTTTTAAGACGAGATTACCAGTGTTGGATCATCATGTTGGACAAACACGGTTTATGGACTTTGAATAATCTGGATCGCCGGTCTATTTGTGGCTTGTTGTAATGTGTAAATCTGCCATTGTGTTCAGAGACTGATATTGAAAAAGACAATCGAAGGGATCTCTTTATCCCCTACAGTTTTTGGGGGTCCCTTAATTTATTGCTTTAAATAATATATTAACTGCCTAGAATAGTTCCCACACCCTCATAATGATTTCATAAGGCACTGCATCATTTCGAACTGCTGCATACATCTAGTGCCCCAATATTGGGGTCAGTTTTTCATTTTTTTTAAAAATTGTTTTAATTTTAAATTCACAAAATACAAATGACTGTTCCAACAATGACGTGGGTGTCTTCATATTACAAATAATCCTGATTCTGAAGAAGGGTTTTGAAGATCAAGGGATTCAATAGGGTTAAAAAACTCAATCAGACCATGATTTATGACATCATAAAATATTGCAGGAAATAAGCATTAATACACAGGTTTGTTTATCATATTGCATTACAAAAACTATGGCAATTCACAACGCAGAAAGTCTATATTATTAAAAAAATAATTACACAGAACATGCATATTCTCTACCATGTCAAAAATGCCCTCTTTTTTTAAATTTTTTTTTTTTACAGATTTCATGTTTAAACGAAATAAGTAAATAACACTCTCTTTACAACTGCAGCACCATCCTTACAAAATATACTGCAGTAATTATATAAAGACACACAACACAGCCAGGTCTGGCTGTATTCAGGACACGCTGCTTAGTTTTTTTTTAATCCTGTCCTCCTGGTCTGCTGTGTTTTCCGATTGGAGTTTCACCTGCGCTTGGACGGGCGTGTCGGTTTGCATGGTCTGGAGAATTCTGGAGTTTCTATTTTGAAGTTTACCTGAATGGTGTGTGGTCGGAGGGAGTTTCTAATAGCGCTACAGTTTACCTTTGTTAGCTGGGGAAGAAGATTCTGTCTGATTCATTTCTTGTTTCACTCGATAATAAAAAGGCTGTTTGAACTGCATTGCTGTCTCTGTTATCCTTTGTAAAAATGTACATTATAAATATCATATGGGAGATACTGAAATTGGAGAAGGAATCTATGAAAAAGACCTAGGAGTTTTTGTTGACTCAGAAATGTCTTCACCTAGACAATGTGGGGGAAAAAAGGCTAACAAGATGCTCGGATACATTGTGAAAAGTGTTGAATTTAAATCAAGGGAAGTAATGTTAAAACTGTACAATGCACTAGTAAGACCTCATCTTGAATATTGTGTGCAGTTCTGGTCACCTCGCTATAAAAAAGATATTGCTGCTCTAGAAAGAGTGCAAAGAAGAGAGACCAGAATTATTTCGGGTTTAAAAGGAATGTCATATGCAGACAGGCTAAAAGAATTGAATCTGTTCAGTCTTGAACAAAGAAGACTACGTGGTGACCTAATTCAAGCATTCGAAATCCTAAAAGGTATTGACAGTGTCGACCCAAGGGACTTTTTCAGCCTGAAAAAAGAAACAAGGACCAGGGGTCACAAATGGAGATTAGACAAAGGGGCATTCAGAACAGAAAATAGGAGGCACTTTTTTACACAGAGAATCGTGAGGGTCTGGAATCAACTCCCCAGTAATGTTGTTGAAGCTGACACCCTGGGATCCGTCAAGAAGCTGCTTGATGAGATTCTGGGATCAAAAAACTACTAAGAACCAAACGACCAAGATGGGCCGAATGGCTTCCTCTTGTTTGTAAACTTTCTTATGTTCTTATATATATATATATATATATAAATAGTAAAAAATCTCCTCTCTTACCCCCTGTATGCTGCAATAGCAACACCCCCATGTGACCGGCTTTGACCAATCGGGATCGAGTATTTATAATACCCTCCTCCCTCCCTCATATCGTGTCTTCATGAATTAAAAGGAAAACAGGACCCCTTCCCTGGCAGTGGAAAATGTATTTATATTGTATTTAAAATGTTTCTGTTCCTTTTTTACTATTTATTTCCCTCTCAATCATGTCCCGGCTGTCACTATTATTATTATTATTATTATTTATTATTATTATTATTATTATTATTCATCCCTATTGTTTATGCTGAACACATTGGGCTAGTCCACTTTTATAACTGCCTTCACAGGGCACACACTGATAGGGGCAGAGCCAGGAAAGAACACTGGAAACATTCTCTCAGTGAATCTGTGTTTAAAAGTGTAGATGGGTTTTCTCATATCACTGGGGTCAAAGAATGCCACCTCCCCCCCGTCACAGTCCAGCTGAACTCTGATCTTCTGGGGTTTCTTCTCCACAGTGAGTCGTGTCCATGGTGAGGTCAGTGCCCAGTACTGATCCCCATCCCCCAGGCCTATAATCCAGTATCCTTCTTCTGAGTCCGGAGTGAATTCCCCTTTCCTCTGGCTGGACTCTTCAGTCACACCCAGAATCCAGTCAGTACTGCTCTCCACTTCCACGTCCCAGCAGCGTTTCCCTGAAGTGAATCCCTCAGAGCCCAGTACGCAAGCACAGGTATCAAACCGCTCTGGGCTGTCAGGAAGCTGCTGACTCTCCTTGCTGCGTCTCACGCTTGTTCGATCCTCAGACAGTATCAGATCAGGGTGTGCTGTGTTGGGATCCAGAGTCACTGGAGCTGAGAGAGGAAACGAGAGACAGGGATAGAAATGAAAACATCTACCTGCAAGCATTTTAATAAATCACATGCTAACAATTGTATATTTCTCTTCATAATATACCATCTCAAATATTATCATTCAATATCAAACATAGCTTTTAAAAACAGAAATCCCCTTTAAAATATGAAAGGAACAGCGTCTGCACCTGTTTAAACCAGATCCATTCACAGCGTGTATAAACCCTGCCCTGATTGGCTGAGAGGGTGCACAGTATATAAATGCTGAAATGATGTCTTAGAGCTCTGGGAGCATTCCAAGACAATGGGCTGAACTCAGAGAAGTCTGTGTTCTACTGCAGTGGTTTCTTTACAAGGAGTTTCAATGCAGACCAGCGTGGGATCAGAAAGCCTTTTGCTCTCTTGGAATGCTCTTCCAGCTCCCCTCAATACTATGAGCAGCTCACAGTGTTTTAATATTGAACTGAGAGATGATCTCTCTGATGGATACAAGTGTATTTGCTCCAGGTCTGTTCATTTCAAGGTGTGTTATTATTGATTGTAGAGAGCTGTATCTTGCTGCTCACACACATTGTGGTTTGTGGTTATATGCCCCACCCCCCCTCCTCTGTGATGCTCCCCACAGTACTCACTGTATTGAACAATCCCCAGCATCTTCTCCCACACTTTGTACTTCAGAGAGCCCAGGTGCTCGGCTACATCTATCAGCGCTCCTGAAACACACTGTGGATCCTGCAGTGTGCGCTCGGCTCTGCAATAATATTCAGGAGTTAGTGCTGCTCTGTGTTTGCATTCAATACAATACAAGAGAGGAAGACAGGCCACATCTTACATACCTGCTCTGTGTGTCTTTGTACTTCTGAAACAGACAAGGACATGAATTGAGACGTCATTAAAACACAAACAGCACTTTGAGAGAAAACAGCAGCAACGCTGTCCAGCTTTACATTCTGAACTCAGTGTTTATCTATTAACACATTCTCTGGAGCAGCAAACCAATGAGACCCCTCTGCTGGTGTCTGTGGGGCTGGAGGTGGGGGGCATTTGCTGCCTGTTTTACCCATTTGTGGGGTAAACTTAAGAACAAACAGCAATACAAACCATGCTTGAAAAATGAAGTCAGTGTTAAAAATGAAGTTCAAATGTGCACTAACATAAATGCTTGTAAAGTCCCATTGACAGTGTAGTAGTGAGAGTGCATTCACAATAAGAACATGTCACACACAGTTTAACAATCACTACCTGCAGGAAGGAGATGTCTTCAGCTTCCATCTCCTGTTCTATCACTCGGATTGTGTCCGAAAGGGATGAGATTTCTCTTGTAAGTTTTTCAATCTTCTCTTTCATGATTCTTCCCTTTTGTTCCTCTTCCCCCCTCAGTGCCGCTATCCTGGCCTTTTCTTCATCTCGTAGAAACTGGTGAAGTTCCTCAAACTCCTCCTTTATCTGCCTCTCTGTTTGCTGGGCTTGTTTCTGTACAAGAAAAGGATCAGTTTGGTGTTAGTTTGGGTGTCCAGTGAAAATGTATGCTGTGTTTTGTTTCAATCACTAATCTAGTTCTCTTACCTTGATGTGCTCTGCTGTTTCATCACATTCTTGTTTAACTTTATTAAAGGTTTTCAGCTTGTCCTGCAAGGGCTTCAGCGCAGTCTTGAGTTCTCCCTGAAATGCAGTGAAACCCAGAGCTCGCACATCACTGTTAACACACGCCTGGCTAGTAACAATATGAATGCAGTGTGTGAGAAATCCCCTCAGCACTGGGGCTGCCACTTGGGGCTCTCATAGCAACAAACACCCCGCTCTGGAGATTTGAGACCCATCAATAAAGATTGTGACTGCCTGGCAGATTCAAATGTGCTTCCGATATTTAAGAATAGAGATGAGGCAGAAGCAGGCAGTCACAGACCTATCAGCCTCAGAGGAGAGAGATGGGGTAAGAAAGAGGGAGTAAGAGAGGAGAGACAGTGTACCATGTATGAATCCAACATTTTGAAGAGTCAGTTCTTTATCATGCACTAAGCAAGTCACATGACCACAGTTAGGTGACAAGAGAGAATTGTGTACAGTATACAATGTGTTGTGTTTGCTCTGCCACTACTATATGCAAAGCTCATATGGGGAATCCCCCATAGCTCTCGGCAATATTACAAGGAAGTTTCGCCCTCGGTCCGGGGTTTGTTTTTCGCTCAGACTTATTGGCTCTTGCTGTTTAAACTGCCTCATTATAATAACCCTGTATAATATGCTGTGAAAAGCGAATACTGTGTTTATATTTTTACATCAATATTGTTTCCATACCTTATAATCCTGTGCAGCCTCCTGAACAGGACGGATCTTGTGATTCTCATGTTTCTTTGAAGTTTGACACACGAGACAGACAGCCTCTTCATCATCCACACAGAACAGCTTCAGTTTTTCCTCATGCAGACTGCAGAGTATTCCAGTAGGTGCTGGAGGATTCTGACTGCGTTCCTTTAGGAAGGACTCCACAATATTCCTGAGAACGAAATTGACAGGAGGATCCCCCATTGAAGCCCTCCTCCTGCACACTGGACACTCCCGAGCTCCCTTCTCTTTCCAGCACTGATCCAGACATGCTTTACAGAAGCTGTGGTTACAATGAAGAGTTACAGGATCATTGAAAATCTCACAGCACACAGCACAGGAAAGATCTGCTTCCAGAGGAGAAGGGTTTGCTGCCATTTCTGCACAAAGCCACTCCTGCCTTGCTCTCTGCAGGGACTCCTTTCAAAGTATTACAGCAGGATTGCTTCTCCTGCACTTCCTGCTCATACCTGTATTTCAAGCTGCAGGTTCCTCCAGTGGGCGAGGCTGCACTGAGCTTGAGTCAATCTTTTTAACTCCTGCAGCTTAACAACACAGCACACCCTGCTCTGATACTGTCTGAGGATCTAACAAGTGTGAGACGCAGCAAGGAGAGTCAGCAGCTTCTTGACAGCCCAGAGCGCTTTGATACCTGGGCTTGTGTGCTGGGCTCTGAGGGATTCATTTCAGGGAAACACTGCTGGAACGTGGAAGTGGGGGCAATACTCACTGGGCTCTGGGTGTGACTAAATAGTCCAGCCAGAGGAAAGGGGAATTCACTCCTGTACCAGGAGCAGGATACTGGGCTATAGCCCTGTTGGGTGGGGATCAGTACAGGGTATGGAGCTCACCATGGACACGACTCACTGTGGAGAAGAAACTCCAGAAGATCAGAGTTCAGCAGGACTGTGACGGGGGGGAGGTGGCATTCTTTGACCCCAGTGATATGAGAAAACCCATCTACACTTTTAAACACAGATTCACTGAGAGAATGTTTCCAATGTTCTTTCCTGGCTCTGCCCCTCTCAGAGTGTGCCCTGTGAAGGCAGTTATAAAAGTGGACCAGCCCAGTGTGTTCAGCATAAACAATAGGGATGATAATAATAATAATAATAATAATAATAATAATTTTGCTGTATTATCCTACTTCTCTCAGTCACAATAATATTTTCTGGATCTTGTGCTTGATTTGACCCCTAAAGGGAATCTCTCTTGTTTGAAATCATTCTTATTGGTTTATTGTACTCACTACATGCTCTTAATGGACTTTACTCTGATAAGGAGATATGTTTAATAGAATTGTAACTGCTCTGATGCAAAATCACTCAAACTATTTATTGTACGTTTTCATTTTCTCTTATTTCAATTTGCTCCTAATTACTACCAAGTTTACTGTATTTTATAACTGCTCTTATCTGTAATGGGATCATTTGTAACAGCTTTAAGCCCCAGATAAAGGAGTCTTCTAAGAAATAATGAATACAAATACTAACCCTAATACTAGGTGTGTGTGTGTGAAGGGACGGGTCGGTCAGTTCTGAATGATAGCGAACTACTGACACTGTATTTACACTACTGGCATCATTTAAAAAACCAACCGAAACAATAAATACAATCCATTAGAAACAGTCTAGTTTTGTGTACAGCACCTCTTCTGGTCTCACAGGTGTAGCAGGTAGGACTACTGCTAACTACTCAGTTGTATCCAATTTGACCACCTTGTAAGAGCTGCGTGTTCATTGTTGCTTTGGACCACAGCGCTGTTTGTGATCAGGACTGCCAGGTTACGCCCGCGTTTGTGAATTCCTCCCAGGACCAGTAACCCGCTCTAATGAGTCCTTTGTGTCGCCACAGTAAGACCTCTCCAGGGAGCGCGCACAGCCGCTGTCTCTCATACACGGGTTTGTGTTCCTGTTTCTTACGCTTCTCTTTTCGTGTGGTTTTCTTTCTATTGACTGTGTCGGTTATTTGTCTTATATATAGTGTCGCGTCACAGCTCCCCGTATAATCAGGATAGTTTAGTACTTTATAAAACATAACTTTGCTTGTGCTCGTACTGCTGGTATTGTTATAGCTTTATTCTCTCACTGGAGGGAGTGCTGCAGTGTTAGCAGCTGATCGGCAATGGTTTTGTGTGTGTGTATGATTAAGGTAAAGTCGATCCTTCGCGTGCCTCTCCCGGGGCTGTAGGATATTTCGGAGGGGTGAGTTTTGTTTTATTTGATACAAACGTAATTGCATTTTTCTTTCTTGTAGTTCACCCCTCCTATGTGCGCACATGCTGGGAGAGGTTCAGAGGTTTATCTACATCTAAAACGTTTCGGATTGCTGCTCTGCTGTATCTTCTTGTTTGAGATTTCTTCTATTACTGTTACCATCCGTCATATCAGTAGAACCTTCAACAATTGAGCGGTAGCCAACTTGTGGCGGTTTGCAGTATTGCATCTATCACTAATCTCTATACATATATAGTGCTACATTCGTTGACTTTCATGTCTGATTTTTTTGATATGATTCAATTCTGTTTTTGTTATAAACCTTTTAAACTGCATCCTGGTTTGTGAGCTCATTTAATTGAGGGGGGGGGGGGGCTGTTGCAAAAACCTGATAGCATATGTATAGAGTGTCCCTCTAGCTCTATACATAAAATCTATATTAGAGGGTGGCGTAGGCAAGACAGTTTGTAGGGGTGCAATAGGACAAGGAGGGTTAGAATTGCAGTCCAGCTACATGCAATTATACCCTTACAAAAATAAACAGCAGCACTAATACAGCTGCAGTGCAATGCAGTGACAATGAGGAGCGGTGCAGTTATTTATTTGCACTGCAGTATGCATGCAATTACGGCAGTACTGCAGTCCTAATGCGGCCACAATATTGCATGTGCACTGCTGTAGTGTTTGTTTGCTTCATCATTGCAGTATATTTTGGAAGGGCGGGGCTGCAATTGTAAAGAGAGTATGATTTTCTTATTTTGTTCTATTCAAATAATATATTTCCGTTTTTACACAAAAAAAAAAAACAATAAAAAGAGTGTATTTTCAAAAATAATGCAAACTTTACTTTGAAACCTATGGCGGGAGATCACTGTCAAATATTTATATGCGTAAAAATAATTTTAAAAAAACTTTTACAGGTACAAATGTAATTGCCCAAAGTCTCCCAACATGGACAGCCTCGGCCTCAGTGCACTCTATCTGCAAAAAACCTGCTCCTTCCTTGTTTATAATCACTGGGAATCTAAGCCCCCCCCCCCCCCCCCAACCCTTCTACCTCATCCTGGAAAGTCTGGCGCCGTTGTCATGGTGAATTTGCCGTGTCATCGCCCTGACTGATGTGCTCGCATCACTTCCCTTGCATGCTCGCTGCACTAATCTTTCAAAAACAAAGCCGGTGCGAGCGTCAACATTTTAGACAAAAAGAAAGGAAATTACATGTCCATTTTAATTTAACAGTTTCGATAAAATTAAGTTTACTAGCATGCAGTTTTAACAGCATTGCAATGATACATATATTTGCTTTGTATTTGTATTATTAAATGGCAATCATAACTTGTATTATTGTAGACATGTTAATGCAAAGAGCGAAAATGTCACCTGCGTGACTTTTAAAATGATTTAATAACTATTGAATTGAAAGAGGTGGGTAATTGTTTGATTGATGTGTCCGCAGGAGAGAGACTCTCTCCAATTCGACTTGTTGGATTAGAACAGCGCTTGGCTATTGCTTCCAGGTGCGTTATTATGAAGTAAATTAGAAACCCCAACGGCACATTTCCTTGCTTCTGTGGTGATGAGTTCAGCCCTCACTGCTGCACTGACGTAGTTTTCTTTGCTGAATTTCCCTGGGTTTTATTTCGTTATAAACTGCAGCTCTTCTGTGGAGGGTTTTGCATACACGACTGCTGCTTTGTGCCTCATTGTATTAGACATAAAGAGTGAAAACTCAGCAATTCTACACAAGAAGCTTCTCTGCAGGTTAAAGTCAGTGGTAAGATAGTGCTGCTAACGGAGCCTCGTGACTGAACTACAAATAGAATCTCTCATTAAACATCACTCTAAAATGCCTCTTAACGCATCATGTTTCTACCATCAGCCAAAGCCTTTCTCTCCTGAATGGAGCAATTCATAAATATAATATATATATATATATATATATATATATATATATAATATATATATATATATATATATATATATATATATATATATATATATAGCTCTGGAAAAAATTAAGAGACCACTGCAAAATTATCAGTTTCTCTGGTTTTACTATTTATAGGTATGTGTTTGGGTAAAATGAACATTTTTGTTTTATTCTATAAACTACTGACAACATTTCTCCCAAATTCCAAATAAAAATATTGTCATTTAGAGCATTTATTTGCAGAAAATGACAACTGGTCAAAATAACAAAAAAGATGCAGTGTTGTCAGACCTCGAATAATGCAAAGAAAATAAGTTCATATTCATTTTTAAACAACACAATACTAATGTTTTAACTTAGGAAGAGTTCAGAAATCAATATTTGGTGGAATAACCCTGATTTTCAAGCACAGCTTTCATGCATCTTGGCATGCTCTCCACCAGTCTTTCACATTGATGTTGGGTGACTTTATGCCACTCCTGGCGCAAAAATTCAAGCAGCTCGGCTTTGTTTGATGGCTTGTGACCATCCATCTTCCTCTTGATCACATTCCAGAGGTTTTCAATGGGGTTCAGGTCTGGAGATTGGGCTGGCCATGACAGGGTCTTGATCTGGTGGTCCTCCATCCACACCTTGATTGACCTGGCTGTGTGGCATGGAGCATTGTCCTGCTGGAAAAAACAATCCTCAGAGTTGGGGAACATTGTCAGAGCAGAAGGAAGCAAGTTTTCTTCCAGGACAACCTTGTACTTGGCTTGATTCATGCATCCTTCACAAAGACAAATCTGCCCGATTCCAGCCTTGCTGAAGCACCCCCAGATCATCACCGATCCTCCACCACATTTCACAGTGGGTGCGAGACACTGTGGCTTGTAGGCCTCTCCAGGTCTCCGTCTAACCATTAGACGACCAGGTGTTGGGCAAAGCTGAAAATTGGACTCATCAGAGAAGATGACCTTACTCCAGTCCTCTACGGTCCAATCCTTATGGTCTTTTGCAAACCTCAGCCTGGCTCTTCTTTGCTTCTCATTGATGAAGGGCTTTTTTCTAGCTTTGCACGACTTCAGCCCTGCCCCTAGGAGCCTGTTTCGAACCGTCCTCGCCGTGCACTTCACCCCAGCTGCCGTTTGCCATTCTTTTTGTAGGTCACTTGATGTCATCCTACGGTTGCTGAGTGACATTCGAATGAGTTGGCGGTCATCCCGGTCAGTGGAGAGTCGTTTTCGCCCTCTGCCGGTCTGTAGCTTTGTTGTCCCCAATGTGTGCTGCTTGACCTTGTTCTTATGAACCACCGTCTTTGAAATTTTAAGGATGGAAGCAACCCGACGCTCACTGTATCCCTCTGCCAGTAAAGCCAGAACTGAACCCTTCTTTTCCTCACTCAACACTTTCCTTTTCAACTCTTTGGGCATGGTCAATAGATATTTTTTTATTCCAATTACTTTTGAGGTACTGCTAGCAGTGTTTTGCCATCCAGCTGGTCCTATTGCAAGAGGATAGTGATGACCACAGGAGTGGTTTTTATACTTTTCCTCGTTAAATAAGGTTTGGTTCAGGTGATCCCCTAATCAGTACCTCATTCAGTAGAATGAGGTGTGCCTGTGTTGGAATTCAACAGACACTGGAATGGAATGGCTGCCATACATGTAGAGATGCTGATTTAAGAAAAATTTGCAGCGGTCTCTTAATTTTGTCCAGAGCTGTGTATATATAGTACCTACAGAAAGTTTACACTCCAGGCCCTTGAACTTCTTTCACATTTTGTTGTGTTGTGCCTCAGAGTTTTATGCATTTAAATGAGGATTATTTTCCACTTATCTACACACCATACTCCACACTGTTAAGGGGAAAAAAAAGTTTTTATTGAGAATTATATAAATTATATATTAATACAAAACTGAAAGCTCATAATTGGATAAGTCTCCACCCCCCCTGAGTTAATACCTGGTGGAAGCAATTACAGCTGTGAGTCTGTTGGGATAGGTCTCTAGCAACTTTGCACACCTAGATTTGGGAATATTTGACCCCCCTTCTTTACAAAACTGTTCAAGCTCTGTCAAGTTCTTTGGGGCGCGTTGATGGAGACTAAAAAGTTCCATTTTAGTTTCGTCAGACCACAAAACTTTTTGCCACATGGCTACAGAATCTCCCGATTGGTTTTGTTTATACTTCAAACAGGATTCAAGGTGGGCTTTCTTGGGTAACGGCTTCCTTCTCGCCCCCCTACCATACAGTCCAGATTTGTGGAGTGCTTGGGATATTGTTCAAACACATCCATCTAGCTCCTTTTACACAAAACCCAATGTTATTACCTGTGATATGTTTCAGGGGGTGTGCTGAATTCATGCCGCTTATTAATAGCTATACGCAAGCCTTGTCTGGGAGTTTAATAAACATTTCATTCAAAGCTTACACCAATTTATTGAAATCTAAAGTAATATATTTTAATAACACCTCCACCACACTCAACACAGCTCACTGTATATTTATCTAATCTAGTTATTTAGAACAGGCAGCACATCCTCAAAACAACTACAGTGCAACACAGCCTTTCCTGCAGTTAAAAAGGAGGGTGCGTTGTACGCAAGGT
This sequence comes from Polyodon spathula, assembly GCF_017654505.1. Classification (NCBI taxonomy): domain Eukaryota; kingdom Metazoa; phylum Chordata; class Actinopteri; order Acipenseriformes; family Polyodontidae; genus Polyodon; species Polyodon spathula. The sequence continues at coordinate 582,824 of NC_054578.1, forward strand.
TTTTCAAGAAGTCTTTTCTGTTTATTTTGGAATAATTTCGTAGGAGGAAAACACAAGATATAAAAAGGTAACATTTTCAGTTTTTGGAGTAATTCTTTAAAATTATTTTTTGTAAAGCAGAATATGAGGATGATTCGTCCATTGCGTTGAGCACTACATTTTAAGACGGTGTCCCTTTGTTTTGAGATGTGCTCAAAAAATAAAACACTTAAAACAAAATGTATTATTTGAATTACAATTCCAAAAGGGGGCATTTTCAGGGTATGCACCTTTGCCATTAATTCTCAGGTTACTGATAAAAATATATATATTTTGATTTCCATTGTGAAACTGTCTATTAGGGGGTCAACAACAAAACTATGAGTTATGGAATTCAGAACCGACTTGAAAGTTCTGGAGACTTGGTCACTAGTGGGGAGTTACATATAATAACCCTAATGTTCAAACGAAGGCAGAAGTGGAATCTTGCAGGGCAATTACAATCTATTTCATAGGATTACTAATGTGATCTAACAAAAGCCAAATGGTCAACCAGATCTAGCAGTTCATATATTCCACCCTTCAGTGTAAGTTTGTGATCTGAAGCGATTTGGAGTAACACTTTATCAAGCAAGCTTATTCTTTTGTTTTCAGTAAATATTTTTGTATTTTAGTCATATTTATTCTTGGTGTTTAGATGTCCTCAAGTGGTTGAAATTATGTGAATTATGTTCAGTGCAGGGATAGGGCTTCACTCTTGTGTGAATTTGATGGCATCTTACAAAGTGACTGAAATGCTTCAGACATTCACTACATTGATAAGATTCATTTTTTATAATAATAATCTTTATTTTTATATAGCGCCTTTCATAGTGGACCACCATCACAAAGCGCTTTTATAAGATACAAAACTAGGGTGTGTGGGCTATGCATCAGCTGCAGAGTCACTTACAACAACGTCTCACCCCAAAGACAGAGGACAAGGAGGTTAATTGACTTGCTCAGGGTCACACAATGGATCAGGGGCTGAGCAGGGATTTGAACCAGGGACCTCCTGGTTACAAGCCTGTTTCTTTAACCACTGGACCACACAACCTCCTTTAATGAATCTGCTGGTGGATTTTCAAGGACCTAAAATTTGTGAAACTCTTCCCACACTCAGTACAGTGATAAGGTTTCTCTCCTGTGTGAATGCGCTGGTGTGATTGAAGATTTCCTAACTGTGTGAATCTCTTCCCACACACAGTGCAATGATAAGGTTTTTCTCCTGTGTGAATGCGCTGGTGTGATTGAAGACTTCCTAATCGATTGAAACTCTTCCCACACTCAGAACAGTGATAAGGTTTCTCCCCTGTGTGAATGCGCTGGTGTGACTGAAGACGTTCTAATCGCGTGAAACTATTCCCACACTCAGTACAGTGAAAAGGTTTCTCTCCTCTGTGAACACGCTGGTGGATTTTAAGGTTTGATAAACGACTGTATCTCTTCCCACACTCAGTGCAATGATAAGGTTTCTCTCCTGTGTGAACGCGTTGGTGTTGTTTAAGATTTTGTAACTGCGTGAAACTCCTCCCACACTCAGTGCAGTGATGAGGTTTCTCTCCTGTGTGACTGCGCTGGTGGATTCTAAGCTGTGATAAATGACTGAAACGCTTCCCACAATCAGCACAGGGAAATTGAGTCCCTCCTGTGCGATTCTCTTTAGCAGCTAGAGAAGAAAAAGAAACCAAGGTTATTGTAAATCATTCTTACACATTCACTCTTCTGCAGGACTTCCCCTCATAACCATGACCAACTCCTAGAGTGAATTCTGATGAGAATACAGACAAACCTGCTTCATATCACTCCTGTTAATACCAGCCTCCTTTCATTATCATCGCATTGCAATTTGCCAGGCAAAATATAATGGGTGTCAATAAGGACAAATGCTTGAGACTATCACTCTGATTATTAACACACTCTGATTAATATCACTCACATTTACCAGCCACTGATTTCCACCCCTCTTAATATCACTGTGAGGAATACAAGTATAAGATCAGGTTTACATGCAAGTGCTGTATTGAAATGTTTCTTCTGGTGACACTTAGCAACCTGACTGGATTTGGCATCACCCACTGATGAGACATGTGATCCCAGCACCACTATAAAGCTGTGGGAGCAGCACAACTGCAAACAGTCTACCAGAGACAGGGAAAGATCTAACAGCATTGGAAACAGGTATGATAGTGGGTGCACATCTAGCAGGGGTCACAGTAGCAAGGACAGTTATGTTGCAACTTGCAGGCCACTGACATAGTGGTTAGTTTAAAATGAGCTAGAATGACCAAACACGTCAATCTTCAGCACACTTCAGAGCTTAGTAACCAGTTTTTCCAAGATTAATAGTCAGCTCAGTGATGCTTGTTTTGTATAATTACCTCTAAATCCCAGTTCACATTCAGGTGGACGATCATCACACAGGCTGGATCCCAGCTTGTTGTTCTCCTCAAGTGTACAGGCATTATTTTCAGTAGGATCTTCCTCTGCGATGGGGACACATTCCTGTTCTATGAATTCCTCTTTAACAGGAACACATTCCAGTCGAGGGACCTCTTCATCTTTAACACACGCCAGCTCTGTAACCTGCTTTAGACTCGCACACCACTCCTGGTGAAAGGACTCCTCTTGTGTGTAAACTGCTTCTATCCTTGACCCCTCCTGTGCTTCAGATTTAGGCATAGCACGGCTCTCTGTGGGATCTGTGTGAAAGAAGATTATAACTCTTACTAGAGTTACAATCTAGCACAGCTGCTCCTGACCTGCTATTTAAAAAAAAAGTGTTGGGCAGCAAGGATTTAGCAGCCAAATAGTGGACTGTGCCAGCTAATTGAAATGAACTGTGATTTTTGTAATAAAATTCTACAAGCTACATTTGGAAGTAAACACTGTGTTCCATCTATTGGGAAAACAGCTTCTATAACTGCGAGTGAAAACAGTTTTCAATATAAACTGTGAAAAACCTGTGAAAATGACGGCGCAGATCGAAGTCACAAAGGAGGACATGAAGTCTGAATTGCCAGAGATGCCAGGGTTGTTTCAGTGAAGAAGGCCAGCGAATGTTTTGGTAGGTGGATAAAACCATCTGACCTGCCTGCATCACCCTGCATTATTTTTATGTATTCTGCTCTTTCCACTGTATTTAATGCACTATGCTTTTTTTTTACTGTATTTCATGTAATATGCATTTATCTATTTAAAGTATTATGATTTTCTTGCATTTACTGCATCTTGTAAAGAGCTTTGTAGACGGTATACATCTTATGAGTGATTTTCCATGTTTTCATGTTATAGTGTATGTTTTTGTAAGAATAAGTATGTTGTAGTTTGATAAGGTTACATTACTAGGGCACTAAAACGTCTCTGAACTTTTGTGACAGTAATAATGCTGGAGATATTGATCCCTGTTAAAAGTAATCAGGAAATTATCTAAAAGCAGTTATGCTAACCAGTTAATGTTAGTATATATATTTATATATATATATATATATAGATATATACATATATGATATATATGTATATATATATATTATATATATATGTTATATATATATATATCTAATGATATATATATATATATAATATATATATCTAATAATTTTACTACATAAATGTTAAATTAGCCACACTTCTACAGTAGACGAGGAATGTTTTATTTATTATAGTTTTTTTCATTAATAATATATCAATCAAAATAATCAAAAGGTACCTTGTGATTTAATCACTGTCTATTTATCTATTGCTCTGTCTTGTTGGGGACAGTCATGCACTGCCATTTCTGTGATTTTAGTATTTTGACTGTCTAACAATGTGAATGCCTTACATATGTCTTGTACATGTATTGTGCTATGTACAATAAAACAATGACGCATGTTAAAATACATTTGCAAGAAGTAACCTTTATATATCTGGTGTTAGAAGCTGAAAATGAAATTGTGAATTTCTTCGCATGTGTATAATTAAAATTATTTTAAAACCATTAATTTGAAATAATACACCCTAGTTCTCGTTCTATGTTTAATATGTTATACAAGTGGTAAAGAATATGCAAGATATTTGACTGTATTACATTTGCCTGTCTAACAGGTGCATCTTCAAAATGACCCCAAAGGGACCAAGGTTGAACGCAAGCCATCAAACAGACAATATGCTGTGACTCCCAGAGTTCTTTCCTTCATTTCTGCAATTGTCATCTGTCAACAACACCCTGGCCTTCAACTCGAAGGATTCAAGGTAAATAAAACATTACTTTATATTATAATTGTATTCCTTTTGACATGTTACATTACCCAGTATGTTATAGTATTTGCATTGTTTGTGTTTTTCATTTGTGTTTAGTGAAGCTAAGACAGGCTTTGATAAGTGTAACCGCGGCCATGGAGAAAACAACCCTCTATTTCCCAACCACGGCTTTGTTAACTGCGGGGGTTTTCAAGACTGTAACCCCTGCGGTTGGTGAGGGATTACTGTAATTAAAATACCAGGTGCTGAATATTTCAGTTTTGTTTCCTTATTTTGAGTACATTTGCACAGACAGATGTAGAGTTAAAATACTACAAATATATTAGCTTATCTACATCAGTACAGTTTTTACAAGAGCCCTGCAGCTCATAAAAAACTGTACTGGATCAAACTGCAATGTAGTGGGAGTCTTATTTCCATCCCAGCAGTGTTACGGTTCCTTCGTTCTTTCCAAAGTTGTGTAAAAGTACACACCGTGGCTCTCAAGTATTAACCCCCCTTGGACTTTTCCACATTTTATTGGGTTACAACATGGAATCAAAATGGATTAGGAGTTTTTGCCACTGCTGAAAAATCAAAGTGAAAAATCAAATCTACAAATTGTTCTAAATCAATTACAAATATAAAACACAAACTAACTGATTGCATAAGTATCCACCCCCTTGAGTCAATATTTGGTAGAGACACCTCTGGCAGCAATTACAGCCATGAGTCTGTTTGGATAAGTCTCTACCAGCTTTGCACATCTGGACACTGCAATTTTTGTTCATTCTTCTGCAGCTCTTGAAGACTAGGGTTGGCCAGTCCTGTTATACACCATGCTTCGTTAATCTTTCTCCACTGCTGGGGAGTTACAGCGGCCCTCAGGAAACACTGTTCCTATGAACTGCTATGAAGGTATGGTGCGATTATGTTGTAAACTTACCCTGTATTTCATTTCAATTCATTTTAAATATGGTACCAAAATAAAAGTGTGTCTATATTTTACCAAGAGGTGAAATTGACCATGTTGTGCCAGTAGGCAGTAGTGGCATTTACAAAAGGACCTGGTGGCTCTTCAGTGGGGAATTTCAAAAGCTTTCTGATGAAGTACAGTTAATGTAACAAGCAGAAGGACCCCCCCCACCACCACCAAATGCAGTGCATTCCACAGGCTCTCTTCCCCTGATGTAAATCCTGTTTCCGTGGAAATGAAGTAATCAATCGTATCACAGAGTGACAGGGTGTTGCCACAAGCACGTTCCAAAAATGCCGGGGAAATTACTGATGGGGAATGTAAACAAACTGGACAGCTTCTGGTGTACCCCCTCTATAGATGTGCATTCCAGTTTCCCTCACCTCTCTCAGTGATGCTAGAAGGTGGCGTTTCCTCCTGCAGGATCCGCTCGTTGGCCTGGTCGCACCCCAGCTCAGTCACTTCCTCCTTGATCTCAACAGTCCTGTCTGCAGAAACAACCCATCGAACAGGAAGCTCTGGGCTGAGGTGAGCTGCTTCCATCTCAGAAACTTCCTCTGAGTGAGGCTGATCCGTTCTCACTGAAGAAAAGGAGAATATATTTTAAAAAAATATATTAAAATTCCCCTGTACTTTGGCTTATGCACAAGACTGAGGTAACTCACAAAAAGCACATGGGGCTATTCCACCCCTACACCATGGGACCATTCTACAATATAAAACTCTGTTACATTAGATAACCACATACCAGACTGGTGAACAATGCAGGTAATAAACTGCAGCCCTATGTGCCACCTTTCGTGCAATACTTGCAGGAAACTTAACACTTCTAAACTGTATCTAAGTTATTATGGAATAAACCCCACTATCGATGATTCTGGGGAAACACACACACACACACACACACACACACACACACACACACACACACACACACACACACACACACACACACACACACACACACACTGCTCTCGTTGCCTCTTTCTAGCTGAGACTGAATCCTCATCAAACTCAGCTGGCTTTTTCTGAAGTAGGATCTCTATTGTCCTTTTTTTTGCTGTGTCAAATTACGATAAGTTTACCTCTCTCTACAAGCGGCGTCAGTAGCTGCCGTTTCCTTCTTTAACTCGATCCCAAGGCTAACTTTTCACAGCTAAACCGCCTCTTTTAATTAAAGAAATGCAGATTTTTTTTTTTAAGTCCTATTTGTTGAAAAATCACATCCAGCACCAGCAGCGGCTGCAGCGTTCAAAGCTTACAGAGCACGCCCGGGACAAAGAGAGAAGAAACTGGAGACATTTCGGATCCAAAAAACCCCAGGAGCTTTGCACAGGAAAACCCAACGTGGCTCCTCCGCTATCCGGCTTCAGAACCTCTCCCCCTCGCCACCCCAGGAGCCAATCAGCTTCGCCAGACGGGATCGAGAACGCTTCGGCAGCCAATAATACGCGAGGGATCCGCCCATTTCGTTGCAGGAAATTGAAGCTTGTTTTGTTTATGCTGTGAGGGAGGGAGAGAGAGGGGTGCAGCCGCTTCTCTTATTAACTCTTTTTTTTTTTTATCACCCGCTGTTTAAAGTGTTTAGGTTCAAAAGGGGTTCCTAATGATTTATGAGTTGTTTTCATTATTAGTTTATTTACTGAGTTCTGAAACAGAGTCTGTTTTCTATTTGATTTAAGGGCCGCAGCTCCACAGACTGACTATTTATTTAACACACCGCAAAAAAGAGGTGATTTTATGTGCATGTTAATTCTCCAGTAAAAATATAAAAGCAGAGGATCCCTCTACAAGAGTCTCAATCTGAACCCGGCGAGGATGGACTTCAGCGTGTCCGTTTCGCTCTTGCAAGACGAGCTCGGCTCTGCCATCGAGCACGCAGTGAAAGCGGCTGTAGACACCGTCTTGTGGGAAATCACAAGAGTTGTGGGCAGTAAATTGAACGAGTTTCAGATTGCAATGGCTGGGAAGGAGAAAGAGAATGAAAGGCTGAAGCTGAGATTGGAAATATCAGAGAGCGAGTTGAAAGCGGTGCGGGAATGCATGAGCGCTGCAGATGCGGACAGTAACCAACCTCTCAGAAACATGAACCCCGACTGGAGTGAACAAGACTGCCGCAGGAACGGGAACCGGGGACTATTACAAGGTGAGATTGGTTTTAATTTTATTTATTTTCTTATACACCGATAGTAGCGTGTTGCACGTCGGTGCAAATATTGTTGGGTCGCGTTCTGATTCATGCCCAGAGGGTGTGTGTCATATTTAACATTTTTTTTAACGATTAGCAATGAAGCGCTGCAAAGGGTTCAAGGTGCCGAACCATTTAGTGACCCAACATTTCAGAAGATGGTGCCTCGGGAAATGCTTCAGTCAATTCGGTGTTTTGATTGAGGCTTCCCGATGCAAATGACAAAGCCTCCCTCAGCAGGCGAGCAGTGAGTCTCAAGAGTCAGGTGAGTAATTCCAGTCATAAGCCTGAGGAGCTTTAGAGATTCCTGGAAATGGGAAAGGTGAAGCCTCTTGAATCTTGACTTGGTTGTGTTATTAGAGGACACTCGCTGTATTCCTTCGGTGTTGTTTGCTCCAGTGGGGGTAAATATTTTTTATTGGGGAATTAAAAACTGGGTAATGTAACTGGGCCCACAATATCTATTTAAAGATAAATTTAAAATAGAAACACCTCCTCGTAAATTGTTTCAACATAATGATCCAGTGACATCTGTCAGTATAATTCTGACAAGGGTTGGCTTTGTAGAGGAACCGGGCTAGTAAGTGAGAGTTATAATGTTGTGCAATTTTCTTTCACACAGATCCCAGAAAGAGCCGTGCTGTACCTAAATCTGCAGCACAGGAGCGGCAAAGGATAGAATCAGTTTACACACAAGAGGTGTCCTTTGACCAGGAGTGGTGTGCGAGTCTAAAGCAGGTTACAGGGCTG
>NC_054578.1:591476-647652 GCF_017654505.1 Polyodon spathula
TAAATGACCAATTTCCACCTACCCTAAGGAATAAATTGTCGTGCCATTTAGTTAAGGGTACTCCGTTCCTTTTACATAGTGCCCTCACAAGTCGAGAAGGAGATCTAACATCAAGAATTGTTCTATCTCTGTCAGTGTCCAATCAAATATGAGGGGCCCTGGGGACTGATGTGAATGACCAATCAGCTGTAGATAGAGCAGGTCAATAGGACATGTCTCTAAAGACAGCTCCCAACCTTCCCTGGGGCTGTAAACCATCATCATCCCACGACTGGAGCAGGTGCACACTAATGGAATACTCAGCCTGTCCCTCTAAAAGCATTCCTACCTCTCTTTCTCTCAGCTCTCCCTATTGTCATTGGACTCATTTAAACAATGCAGTGGCAAAGCACTTCCAGCACACAGGTCAGGACATTCAAACCCCTTTCGTTACCAGCTTTTATATGTAATTATTGGTTACAGTGTCCAACAGGCAGATGGGGACAGTGGTGGTTTGACAATAATACATTTGCAAATGAGAATGGTGTCACTGTGATACTGTATATGTCATCCCCTTAATGGTTTGGTGCCCCATAAAAACAGTTTTAAATATTTCTATGTTCATTCTGACAACACAGATCACGGAAAACATGTACTGTATTGTATTTTAAAACAGAATATAATTCCCTTTATATGACAGGACATATGTTTTAATTACTTCCTGCTCGTGCTTCCTGGGGTCGGTCAACTGCATCATCAATGTGCTGTGGGTTAAAACGGTTAAAATGGTGAGGGCTTGATTCCCATCCTGCCCTCTGACACCCTATTTCTTATCTATTAACCAACCAGCTGCTTCCTACAATGAGCAATGTGATTAGAAACCTGTAGAGGTACTGCTCACTGAGCTCAAGCAGCCTGTATGAGCCATTGCTATTGTCCCATACCTAGAGCATTAAATTAAAATCAACAGAAATACACTACTCCCTCAATATTTCACTGTCTAACTCACACATATAGCTAAGTCTATAAATATTTAGGGCTGTGAATTGGTGAAGCTATTATTTGGAAAAGGTAAAAGCATGATTTTACCTGTTCTGCAATTTGGTCTAGCCCATTAGTTTCCTATACTTTCACCAGGTCATTTGTCAGGGAGTCTCAGTCTGAATAATGCATAGCTGGAACACACTGTCCCCATTAGGAGGTATAACCTTACACCCATTAAGGAAGACGGATCCTGCTTCTGCTGGGGGCTGCCCTAGGGAGCTGAGCTGTCTTCCTCCAGGGTTGGCAGACTTCCCCAGGCTGCATCCGCTTGTACAGGAGGGTGCCTGTAACCAGAAACAGCTCTTGCTTGAAATCATTCTTTTAAAAGAGTGATAGAACCTAGGTTTTAAAATCTATGTTCTTCCAGTACCTTAGCAACATTAACACTCCTTGTGCGGAATATCTTTTAATCATTTTTTTTAACTAGGTATGTGCAGATCATGTTCAAAATCACTTTGATGGCATAGCCACACTGAGAGGTGGCTAATGGTACAAATGGTATTTCTCATTTTAGCCCCTCCTAACCTATTTATGTTTTAGAATATTTTAGAATTTTTCTCCATGGTCAATTATTCACCTTTTTAATATGGTACCAAAATTATTCTTAATTAAAATGATATGCCCTACAATGGATATATTTTTATAAGCAGGAGGATGAGGGGGAAAAAGGTGGCACTGGATCTAGTCTGGACAGCATTCTGATCACATGATCCATTTGAAGATGGCCTCAATGAACACTTGGGTTTCTATGCTGTTGAACTGTGAAACCTTTACATATTTCTAGGGTACATGGCAAGCCCGCCAGGAAGTCTCTGCATTTCTGGCCCTATATCATCCTAGATTTTAAACATGAAATAACTCCATGTTGTTCATTGCAAAGGCAGGTCTCTACATTGATTCAGTGTTAAATACTTTTTGCTTACACACACAAACATGCACATAAATAACCAGACCTAGCGGATACCCCCCTACCATTATACGTTTAGTCTGTTATGGTTATTTATAAGACTATGTTGTTATAAAGCTATTAGGTAATAAATGACAATCCTCTAACATGCCACAGTGGTCAAGTTAAAAAATAAGCAGCATCTGGTCAACTATGTCAAAAGGTCATGACAGTGAACATTCCAGCCACTATATTGTGTAAGTTTAATGGATCTAAATAGTTTCCTCTGTCTATTTACTTCATGGGTTACAGTTAATTCCCCCCAAGGCCCATATGTTAACCTAAAGCATGATAAATTATAGGCCTTGCCTGAGTCAAAATGAACATAAAAGCAAAAAAGCAAAAATATAAGTTAGGGATTTGTTGTTGCTAGGGAAATTCTTTCAAGGCCTTGGTTATTACATCTAAAACAGTTACGGCTGCAACAGAACTTCTGAAGGAGAGGCTTTGAATACAATACTATAGAAAGGACTCAGGAGATTAATTAAGACATGAGCTCTTCATCTGGCATTGTCACCTCTCTGTTGGAGTCCAATAGGAAGAGAATGGAGTGTATCTGCCAAGAGAGCTGACAGACAAAGGACATCCATTCAGCTGCAACAACCAGCTACTGAGAGTCCCTGGCTTCTCCAGGGGGACAGAGGGGCGGTTCATAGGGAAGACTCCAGTCACAAAAGAAACTGTTCGCATGGTGAGAGCAATCAATTGAGCCTGAATGAGCCTAGAAGTAAAGAATCAAACACACAAAGAGCATATGCTGAAATTCTGAAATGCACACTCCATAGCCAGTAATAAGCCAGTCTGTGTTTAACAGTCTTTTACCCCATCCACATGACCCAAATAAAGATCAGCACATGGTGAAACTATATGATTGCCCATTCACATTTTCAAAGCGTGATAATAACACATTACTAAGGTGGTGAAAATAGGGCATTTCTAGTTAAAGGTAATACTCTGGTATACCAGCTGACTTTCAAAAGTCACCGGGATGGATTATTGGAACAGAAAATGACATACAAAGTGATTCTAATCAACAAGTTAAGATCACAGTGATATTTCAGATCTGTACCAAGTTGTTGTTTGAGTGAGACTCGCAAAGGGGTGGGAAAGGAATGTGCAGGGCAACATTAAAATAGGATAAAGTAGCTAAAGCACTAGCCACAATAACGGGATAATACATGTCTGTTTATGAGATGAGTTGGGAGACTAATAAGATAGTTGTGAAAGATATATTTTATATATATATATATATATATATATATATATATATATATATATATATATATATATAGATATATATTAGTATATATATATATACAGTATAGGATAAAATCCCTTTGAACTGGAACTCTGTCAGCCCCAGTTGGGACTAGCAGAGAACATAGATGTAACTTTTGTGTTGTGAATTTTACAATTTTGTATATTGTTGCTGTCACCTGTGAATAATTTCTCAGTTTGTTTAACTGATTCTCACAGGTCATGTGTTTCATTGCTTACTGTTGTTTTCATACCAGATAAGTTTGATATGTGGCCTGCATCTTTGTATCAGATTCACTGGTTAGTCTATGGCTGGGCCTATAGTGGGTCAATTGGGCCATTAATCAGCGAGCAAGTCCAGGAGATTACTCACAATTCATACTGCATTGTATACCTTCCCGGCCCCCCCCCCCCCCCAAAACTTGCTTTTACGGGCCTAAAAAAAAAAAAAAAAAAAAACAAGGGAAAGATAAAGGGGGGGGGGGAAAAAAAAGGGAAGCGGTGTGGAAGAGCGAGGGAAGGAAAAAGCGGGGAAAAAAAAAAGAAAAAAGAAATGGGGGGGGGGGGGGAGAGGGAAAAAGGAGGCAAGGGGGGGGGGAGAAAAAAAAAAAAAAGGAAAGAAAGGGGGGGGGAAAGGGGAAGGAAGGGGAGGGGAAAGGGGAAAGAGGGGGGGAAAAAGGAGGGGAGTGGGGGGGGGGGAAAAAAAAAAAAATGGAAACAGGGAAAGGGGGGGGGGAGGGGAAACAAGAAGGGGGGGGAGGGAAGGGAAAAGAGGCATCCATAAAAAAACAAAAAGGGAAAAAGAAAGAGTAGAGGAGAAAAAAGAAAGGGGGAGAAAGCAGTAAGAGCTGGATGAAGAGAGCGCCGAATGGCTTGCCCCCCTCGGGGTCCCTAGAACAAAGCAAATTTCGCTTCTTTGTATAAAGAGAAGAAAAGGGGTCATCCTGGACGCGATATTGTGCCGTCCAAGCTGTGCGACTCACTTAGGTTTAAAGTTAAATGAATTAATGGAAGTATCAGCTTCCATTTGAAGATGCGAGCACAGCCAAGCTTCTTACAAAGCTTACATAGAATTTTGCATTTCTGTAATTATTAATTTTTGTGCTCAACCCTTTTATTAAAACCCCAGCTCCACATTCAAACTCTAAAAGATGCCATATTAGCTGCTGATAAGATATTGTTTAACTGCTGAATGGGTAATTTAACCAAACAATCAATCAAGTAAGAATTATATAAAAAAGAACCAATTTACTGTAATACATTATTAACAAAAAGTTATTAAAAGTTCACTTTAAATACACAGATGCAAAATATTCCAGGTGTGTTATTCTCTTCATGCCCAATTGTATTAAATAAGTGAAAACCACTTTATGATTCACTTTCTTACCTTGCAGTATTATCATTGGTCCTGGTTGTTGTTGTTTTTTTTTTTCACTTTTTCACTGTTGATGCCACATTTCCATCTGCCATTGGGCCTGACTTGAAAGCAATTTGAAATTCAACTCATTCATTTCCATCAACAATTTTAAGTGGGCCTCTGTCAGGCCCAGTTAGGATTGCGAGCTGACAGAACTCAATCTTTCCAGGTCACAATGATGGTGGAAGTTACCTAATGAGCATCCTTGGCAGAAGAGCTGTGAATATATTGCCAGGGAAATATTGGAAGTTAATGAATTAATTTAGAAATAGCAATTGTACAAAACTGTGGCAGGATAGTGTAGGTGCAGAGGGTTTTAGGCGGCAATGCAGAGACTCAGAAGCAGAGCTGGCAGGTTTAAGCGCCTATGCTCGTATTTATTATAATCAAAGAACACAAAATAAAACAAAACACAAAACAAAACAAAACCTAGCTCTTTCATGAGCACTAACTAACACTTTACACAAACAGGTTCCTAACTATGACCCGGGCAGATAAGCTGCTCACCGGTACCACAAAACACATTTATTCAACAAAACACAGATTTTCATACCTTCTAACGACAGTAGCCAGGTCTCTACACACATACAGGCCTTAGCCTGAGCACAGACAAAGAGACACCTTTGCAGTGCCCTTAAATACCTAGCCCATACATGCCAACAGTCCCTATATGATCAGGACAGTCCCGATTTCCTAGCCAAGGTGGAAGAGAAAGTTTCGATATTTCCCGTATAAAACGAATTCTTATTCCTGCGCAGTAGAGTTAGTGAAAACCACACGCTGTGCTCTTAGTGCGGCTGACACATCTGCTGATCACTAGCTTATGCAAAGGTTAGAACGTTTCATTATGTCTATTTTTATTGTCATGATGGTAGTGTGGTGTTGAGTTGGGGGGGGGGGGGTGTACGTCTATTATATGATAATGAGTGCTTTTTGCGTATGACCCCTCCCGTGTGTATGATGTGTATGACCCCCACCCCCCCGGGACGAACGTCCTGCTGAACAGTTTCCAAATGTTGGCATGCATGCTGGCCTGATAAGCATCAGGTGAACTAAATCCCAGCCAATTGCTGGCCAGCTAGGTTGAGTGCAGCCTGCTGGAAATGTAGTTTTTGTCCTGGGCAGCCATCTTAGCTCCCAGGACTGCACTTATTTAAAGGCAGCGCTCCTGCTCTGTCACAGATACATACAGGTGATCACTGATTTTGTGTTACTGTCACACTGCACTTTGGGTTGTAGACTACATTAGAATCCTATTATATAGTTTTGCAGTTACAGTTACTTAGGAAGGATATAAACACCTACCTCACCCTAACAGTAACCAAAACCCATACAGTTATTAACAACAGAAATCAACAAGAAAAAACATACAGGCTACAACAACAATAGTAAACACCAGCACCCTGTATAATATGCATGCTTCTTCTCTATACTTCACTCACTCAGAAATAAACAGTTCAAATCTCATACTCCCTCTGTGATTTATTACTTCCAGTCAACAACACTGAAAGCCTACGAGAAAAACGTACAGCGCTGAGATATGCCTGCCCCAGAAATTTGACTTTTACTTTTCATACGCGAGAAAGGCATAATAAAAGACTTAGAAATCTTGACGGCTTTAAGTCATGTCTCCTATCCAGCCTGGCCTCTCTTGCTGTTGTGACTAGGGTCGCCACCCGGCCCCATAATTCAGGAACACTGCGAGACAGAACTGCCTTTAAACTGAAAGAAATCAGCATGCGAATTGAGCCCTAAGCCTTTGACAAATTGATCCTGGTGATTAATTATCTTGAGGCAGCATGACAATACAACAATAGCTTTTAACAAATGAAATAAATAAAGTACCATCATCAATATTTATTTATTTTATTTATAGTTTTAAAAACATATATTTTAAAGTTTATTTGTATTTTCTAATAGTATATCGCCTTCTCCCACTGGAATCATTAATACTGAGAAGCTGTTCTCTATTCCTGACTCTTGAACACTGGATCAGTGTTGATATTTAATTGGGAGAGTCAATGTAAATCAGGGCTATATATTACTAATTAACAGGATATAAATAACAACTTTTAAATATTGAGAACTGAAATACCATTTTGTACAAAATAAAAAAGACATATCTTGACTAAACCTACACACGTGTTTATTCAAGATGCTTTTTTTTTTTTTATTATTTTGTAAGATTTTGTATTATCGCAATGATTCGCATAATTAAGCTAGTGCTTCGTGCTCAGTTCACGTGTTTATTGCTCTCAGTTTAAGGGTAAAAACCGCGTCCCGTCTCAAAGTGTTCCGGAATTACGTGGCCAGGTGGCAACCCTAGTTGTGACGGACTCATGTTTATATATGTACGGTCGCTTCAGGCAGTGCAGTGTTGCATTACAGTCCTCCCTCGGGTCAGTAATCTTACACTATAGCCCTCCTCTCCAGTCCATATTCGCTTTATATGTAGCAGAGCTCTTCACCATTCAAGGACACGACACGAGTGACGTAAAGTTTGTAGTATCAGAGCAGCTAAAATTAGACGATGCCCCATACAGAAGAATACAAGAAATTGGGTAATTAGACTGAACACGACGACGCCGGCGAGGCTCAGCAGAAAAGAATGAACTCATTAACTCCAACAAATATATAACATTTAAACAAATAAATAAACACAATTAATTCAAAAGTTATGCATGCTGATGCGCTGTGGAGGCCAGATCAAGGCTGATCCTCAGAGCCATCATTGCATGATAATATAAATATAAGTATATATAAAATAATGTTAATTAGAATTATATAGATTTAAAGATATAAGTAAAAGTGATGTCACATACAGAACACCATTACATCATGTAGGAATAATTCATGGATTTGAATAAAACAGTAAGGATCAGTTGTCTGCCCCCCCCAAAAAAAAAAAAAACTTATCAAACACCCCCTGTTTTGGTTTCAAACACACAGGCGCCCTTGAGAAAGAGATGGAGATGATCAATAAGTCTGAAGTGAAACTTACAGGAAGAGTGTCAAATTAACACAATATCATTTATGCCAAGAGAATATTTTTCGCATCCACATTTTCTATTAACAGAAACCATTGGGGGAAAGGACGAGGGACACTGCTAATCTACCTTGGGAAACTTTTAAAAAGGAAACCTTGTATTAAAATCAGCAAATCAGTGTGCGCAATCAGAAAGAAACAGGATTCAACCCCCCGGTTACAGTGGAGGTCTGCAGGAGTTATGAGGCAGCCACAGCACCGCGGAGTTCGGCTGTGGTGTGATCCAGTCCCACCAGTCTGTGAGAAGTGTGTGCACTGAGTTTGAAAACCAAAGACGTAACAGATTTTACAATTCAGATATGTAAGCACTAGGGAACGCTAGAGTATACAAGCATGTTATTATATGGGTTTTAAAGATCCCAAAAGCCTCGGATCAATTGATCACCCCAGGATGAGCAATCCACAGTCTTATAAGTGCAGAATGCCTGGTCACTCATCGAATGCAGCCTTGTTTTTTTGGTATATAAAAGTCCACTGACCTCAAACTCCACGAAGGAATATAAGTGGGCGCTACGTCTTTTACATAGCATGGAGTCAATCCATTTAGGTCTTTTTAAGTCATCAGCAGAATTTTAAAATCTATCCTGTGTCTCTGTGACTAGTTATACAGCATCAGCATATGTCAGTAATAGACTATGGAATGCCATATGCTAAACCCCTGACAAAGTGGAACTGATATCTATGTTGCAATATAGGAGCAAAGCTACATGCCCAAATACAGCTGGCAGTTTTGCTGGAGTGGCAGAAACGCTCCTGATAAAAGCCGAGCCTGAGCCAGCCTCCAGCACCGGTGCGAGAACATCCATACTGTGGTAAGTGGCTGGAGGGTAACTGTCTGTTTGTGTTCAGCGGTGTCGAGGCGGGGCTGTTTCACTTTGTTTTAGCGCACAAGTCATTTGTGTGGCCCGGGAGCCTCTTGCACGAGATTACTCCTCTCTTATGAAAAACAAGAGCCGTCCTCCGCATGATGTTTTGCAGTTCAATCGGCTTTACTGGTGCTGAGGCTTCAGCGTTCTAACTGCGTACCTTTCTACTGTAAGCATTGTGCGCTTTTAATGATCTTCTGCATCGACAGCGATGGGAATGGCGCTTCATTCCGTGTGTGTTTAATGCAAGCTAGCTGTGTTTGGTGTCAATAGCATCGACGATACAAATACACAGCACAGTAAAGAGTGAGTCAGATTAACCAGCTTGTCTGTTGTGCTTGTCACAGTGGTACTATGACGTGGTGTGCAGGGGGAGTCATACAGTGAGGGCAGCGCAGGGGTCTCCCCTGGTAAAGGCATGGCAGTGTGGTGTGCAGGGGGAGTCATACAGTGAGGGCAGCGCAGGGGTCTCCCCTGGTAAAGACAGAAATGTGATAAAATAAACACACACTCTGAATTATAACCCATTTCCAACACATTCGGAAACACATGCTCAGTAATCAGTAACCAGGACGCACTATCAGCTGTGAAATGCTTCCATTGCACAGCATATGAATCCACAGTGACCCGGAGGGAAATCACACATCTCTTCTTCACTTTGTTTGCAGTGTCGTCAATTCTTAAACCTTCAAGTTCCCGGGCTTCTATTTGAGAAAGGTAAGAATAATTTGGGATCATTTGTTTTTTTCCAAGGAATACTCTAGGAGCGTCTGTCTATTTGTGTTTAGCAGCAGGACCGAGTCTTCAGCTGGAGGTGTTTTAGGAAGCCACGGAAGAGACTGGGAATCATTTTTGCAGGATGTAATAACTTGTAGTGCGGAGATTAGTGTAGAAGATCTTCCCCTTAGTGAGTAAGCACACACTTCCCATGTCGCTAAAAGACAAACATCTTTCCAAAACACTCTCCTCTTTCTAAACTGTGCTGCAAATCCTTGTAAAACTGATACACGTTAAAGTCTACAAGCAGAACAAAATCCGTTTCTAGCCTTGACGAGGTCTGCTTGAAGCTTAAACGCACTGAATTGATCAGCTGTAAGTGATAGATGTTCCTCAGGGAAGGTGCGCAGTGGAACTGCACCGCACTGTGTGCTGTGCTTGTAGCTCCTGTGCACTGGGCTATGATTCAATAAAACACACTGAGCTTTCATAATGGGCTTGCTGTTTATAAACTGTGTATTCTGCGCCTTTTCTGCTGTGAGCCTCTGTCCTGCACATTGATAATCAACACATTTCGTTCTCTGTCTGCATCACTTGATCCAGCTGCAGTAATCTGCCATCATGAGTACGGACGCAGAGATGGAGATATATGGGCCGGCGGCCATCTTCCTCCGGAAGCCCGAGAGGGAAAGAATTGAGTCGCAAAGCAAACCCTTCGACGCTAAAACCGCCTGCTTCGTACCCCACGCCACGGAGCTCTACGTCAAAGGCGTGATCCAGAGCAAAGAAGGGGGCAAAGCCACCGTCAAAACTGAAGCCGGGGAAGTAAGTCACAGCTGAGAAGTTGCGTTGCTGTTAAACGCTGCTCCGCTGTTCACAAGAACCCCTTCCACGGTGCTCTGCTAACTAACTCTCCTTTTCAGACCGTCACCGTTAAGGAGGACGATGTCTTGCCCATGAACCCCCCCAAGTACGATAAGATTGAGGACATGGCCATGATGACCCACCTCAATGAAGCCACTGTGCTGTATAACCTCAAAGAGCGTTTTGCAGCATGGATGATCTACGTGAGTTTGTTTGCACCGAGCAAATCAACACATTGAAAAGCTTCTTCATACTGTGACTCAACTGCGTTTCATATTTTCACAATTTCAGACTTACTCCGGGCTGTTTTGCGCTACTGTGAATCCATACAAGTGGCTTCCAGTGTATGACCAGTCCGTGGTTAATGCATACAGAGGCAAGAAGCGCATGGAGGCTCCCCCACACATCTTCTCTGTCTCTGACAATGCCTATCAGTTCATGCTTACTGGTAGGTATTTCAAAATGTGATTTACACATTGGATCTGTAGCTCATTACTATCAGCTAAACTAGATAACAACTTAGAAACAATCATTAACCAAACTGTTAATTCTGCTTACAGATCGTGAAAACCAGTCAATCCTGATCACGTAAGTATGGATACAACTACAAAGATTATTCCAAAACGAAGCTCTCCAGAAATATCAGCTGAGCGTGTTTTTCTCTTTCACTCAGTGGAGAATCTGGCGCAGGAAAGACTGTGAACACCAAACGTGTCATCCAGTACTTTGCGACAATCGCAGTGTCTGGTGACAAGAAGAAAGAGGCGGCTCCTGGAAAAATCCAGGTTGGAATTGTCAATGACATCAAACAGTACGGAACACTCAATGGGTTCCAGTTCCATTAACTAACCCTAGGATTGTGTCTTCTGTAGGGAACCCTGGAGGATCAGATCATTTCAGCTAACCCTCTGCTGGAGGCTTTTGGTAACGCCAAAACTGTGAGGAATGACAACTCGTCACGCTTTGTAAGTGACGTGCTTTTGTTTCCGTTACATTACTGCATGCTTGGACTTTCTGGAGCCATTAACAGTGCATTAGCACACTGACGTGGTTTAATTGTGTTTTCATTCAGGGTAAATTTATCAGAATTCACTTTGGAGCCACAGGAAAACTGGCCTCCGCTGACATTGAGACCTGTAAGCTTCTCTTTTCTGCTGTAGTATCTCTTTTAGAACTGTGTCTTATTTATAGACTTTTACAATTCTGACTGTAATATCTATTCATCACAGACTTGCTGGAAAAATCCAGAGTCACATTTCAGCTGGCAGAAGAAAGGAGCTACCATATCTTCTATCAGATCATGACCAACCACAAGCCAGAACTTATTGGTAGGTGAAACTCGATCACTCTGTTAACTGGCTGACTGATGTCTCTGTGCTGAAATATTCTATTACGTGTTTGTTGCTGTCCTTCCTTCCAGACATGCTTCTCATTACCACCAACCCCTATGATTTCCCTATGATCAGTCAAGGGCAGATCACCGTCGCCAGCATTGACGACAAGGAGGAGTTGATGGCCACAGATGTGAGTTCCATTGATTAGCTTCGTTTAATGATTTTGCTGCCTCTTCTGGTTGCTGATGCGCCTCATGTTGTTTTTATTATCCAGTCTGCCATTGACATTCTTGGGTTCAACAATGACGAAAAATTGGGCATCTACAAGATCACTGGTGCAGTGATGCACTACGGTAACATGAAGTTCAAGCAGAAGCAACGTGAGGAGCAGGCTGAGCCAGACGGCACTGAAGGTAACTGAGTACAAGCAGCTAACAAGAAATGAAAGGCAGCCTTGCTATTGTGAGAGCCTGCAGAAATCATGCAGAGATAGCGCCGTTGCTGTTGCATTGCTGTTGAGACTGATGATCAGACATTAGATGAACACGCATTGCTTATCAAGACACGCACATCTCCTACTAAGCTACTCTATCCATTTCAACCATTTTACACATCCGAGGTTACCAGGAGTCGTAAACGAGATGTTGTGTTTGGTTTCAGTGGCTGATAAAGTCAGTTATCTTTTGGGACTGAACTCCGCTGACTTGCTGAAAGCCTTGTGCTACCCGAGAGTGAAAGTGGGGAATGAGTATGTGACCAAGGGGCAGACTGTCCCCCAGGTAATGTGTTTGCTCTAGACCTCCATGCACATTGCACACAATTCAACTGAATGATATTCTCACTTAACACAACCTCTTTCATCTCATTAGGTCAATAACGCTGTTGGCGCTCTGTCCAAATCTGTCTATGAGAAACTGTTCTTGTGGATGGTTATCCGTATCAATGAGATGCTGGATACAAAGCAGGCAAGGCAATTCTACATTGGAGTCCTGGATATTGCAGGATTTGAGATCTTTGATGTAAGTTGGAGGTTTTCTGTATCATCATTTCCCTACTACAAACAGCTTTATTTATTTGTTGCTGGGATTTCATATATGTTTTTGTGTTTGTATTTAGTTCAACAGCTTGGAGCAGCTGTGCATCAACTTCACCAATGAAAAACTGCAACAGTTCTTCAATCACACCATGTTTGTACTGGAACAAGAAGAGTACAAGAAGGAAGGAATCATTTGGGAGTTCATTGACTTCGGCATGGACTTGGCTGCTTGCATTGAGCTTATTGAAAAGGTACGTCAGCAACGCTGTTAATAAATTCAACGCTCGCGTTGCCCTCTCTGCTGTTTCTCTCTTTCTAAAATTCATGTCTTTGTTTCCACCAGCCAATGGGCATCTTCTCCATCCTTGAAGAGGAGTGCATGTTCCCCAAGGCCTCAGACACTTCCTTCAAGAACAAGCTGTACGACCAGCACCTTGGGAAGTGCAACGCCTTCCAGAAACCTAAACCAGGCAAAGGCAAAGTTGAGGCTCACTTCTCCCTGGTGCACTATGCCGGCACTGTGGACTACAACGTCAACGGCTGGCTGGACAAGAACAAGGACCCCCTGAACGAAACTGTACTGGGGCTGTACGTGAAGTCATCTGTAAAACACTTTGACGACTGCTAGTCCTTCCTTTATTTGTCCGTCAGCAAGGCGCCCCGCCGCAGGTAACACAACAATACAATCAATCAATCAATCAATCAATCATCAATCTTTATTTTATATAGCGCCTTTCATAGCGGTAGCGAGCACAAATCGTCACAAAGAGCTTTACAAGATGCAGCGACAACAAGATAATCCATGTTACTCTCAACACGTAGTATGCACTCTATGCATTTTTGTGTGTGTGTTGTGTAAACGTTAAATACAGTGGAAAGGGCAGAATACAGGATAGCAGCATAAGTGCATAAATACAGTGGAAAGAGCAGAATACAGGATAGCAGCAGAATACATGAAATAGTGCATTAAATACAGTGGAAAGAGCAGAATACAGGATAGCAGCAGAATACATGAAATAGTGCATTAAATACAGTGGAAAGAGCAGAATACAGGATAGCAGCAGAATACATGAAATAGTGCATTAAATACAGTGGAAAGAGCAGAATACAGGATAGCAGCATAATACATGAAATAGTGCATTAAATACAGTGGAAAGAGCAGAATACAGGATAGCAGCATAATACATGAAATAGTACATTAAATACAGTGGAAAGTGCAGAATGCAGGATAGCAGCATAATACATGAAATAGTGCATTAAATACAGTGGAAAGAGCAGAATACAGGATAGCAGCAGAATACATGAAATAGTGCATTAAATACAGTGGAAAGAGCAGAATACAGGATAGCAGCAGAATACATGAAATAGTGCATTAAATACAGTGGAAAGAGCAGAATATGTGCGTCTTATGTACTTTTCATTTAAAGCACCTAATGGGGTGGAGCATCTTAGTGTCCTATCGCTCGTTTATGATAATGTTTATCCTAATTTAATGTCACATGTTCTCGACTTATGTCCGAGCGCGTCTTAGTCTTTATCGAGTAGTACAAGCAGTCATCTATACCTCTTGGGAGCAACAGGATCAGAAAGAGAGAACAGGTGGGTCTTGAGAGCTGATTTAAAGCGAGCGACGGTGGGAGCATCACGCACCAAAGCTGGAAGAGAGTTCCAGAGAGTCAGAGCCATGAAGCTGAACGAGCGTCTCTCCGAGCGTGGGGCGCTTTCGCTTGGGGATAACAAGCAGGCCAGAGTCGGAGGACCTCAGCTTGTGGGCAGGGACATAGCGGTTCAGCAGGTTGAGGAGGTACTCAGGATTTCTGAGATGGGCATCAGGCTTTACGCCTCCTAAAAGCAATTTAGGGGCAGCGTTACTGGAGTTTGCCACCCGAAAATCATTTGGTCCTCTAGCCCTATATCTCAAGACATGGCATAACAGTCATCTAGTGTAATACTTACAAGACAGGTGTGTGATATCTACCTGAACTGGAGGCGTTCTTTCAGGACAGGAGTGATTGATGTCACGTCCCGATTAGCACAACAGTCTCTCTACTTCTGAGCGTGTTTACATTCTACAGCTCCAACTCACCCGAATGTGTACAAAGCAAATTGGTTTCAAAACAGTTGCTGTGTTCCAGCACTATCACCCTTTTATCATATGAGAGGTATTACGGCAAGCCGCCTCTATACTTCCACCTTTGTTCTGTCCGCTCAGCCACGTACAAAATCTCTGTTCTGCACACTCTGTCACATGTACAGCCTTCACAAGAGCAGGTTTAGCCACACCAGTGACTTGTCTGTGTGAACCTTCATAACCTTTTTGTTAAACGTACAGTTTAAGCCTTCAAGGTGTTGCAGATTATCTGTGTCAGATTCTGGACGTTTCCAATGGTTTTCATTTTGTACACACATTGCTATTGAGGGTGAAGGGAGGGGTTCAGCCTGTTTTTCTACTGATTGTACTTCACCTGTCTGAGGTTTCGCTCTTTGCATTTAAAGATGCTGGTGGCGCGAAGAAGGGTGGCAAGAAGAAGGGAGGCTCCTTCCAGACTGTGTCTGGACTCTTCAGGGTATGTGTTCCTGCTTTACCTTTTTCTACTCTGCTAACATTGAATTGAAAAACGTGAACTCAATCTTCCAATGTTCATCTTTCTACAGGAGAACCTGAACAAGCTGATGTCCAACTTGAGGAGCACTCACCCTCACTTTGTGCGCTGCTTGATCCCCAACGAGTCAAAGACTCCAGGTACTTAAGATATTATAACGAGCGGGACTCTTCACTTTGACTCTGCTCATTTCTGACAAATGTCTAACTGCAATCACAGGGATTCAGGGCTGTGTTCAAAGGTTCGAAGGTTTGTTCGCTAGCCAGCAATTCAAAGGTAGATCTAAACCTTTGAAAGTTCCTCAGGAGGTATTTGGAATGGATTATTTTGAAGAGCCGTTTTCTTATATTTAAGTTATAAACACATGATTACTCTTCTATATAACATGTACCCTTCTTTACAGCCCTTATGGAAAATCATCTGGTTATCCACCAGCTGAGATGTAATGGTGTGCTGGAAGGTATCAGAATTTGCAGAAAGGGATTCCCGAGCAGAATCTTGTATGGGGACTTCAAGCAAAGGTATCAACACCTCTGAGTTTCCCTCTCATGAATGCTTTCTCATTCTCTTGCATTTCTCTGCGCAGCTATTCAAAGTGTATAATGACACTGATTCCCTCTTTGTGACACAGATACAAAGTGTTAAATGCAAGTGTTATCCCCGAGGGTCAGTTCATGGACAACAAGAAAGCATCAGAGAAGCTTTTGGGATCCATTGATATAAATCACGAGGAGTATAAATTTGGGCACACCAAGGTTAGTCTACATAATCTTTAAAATGATCATCACTTTGAAAATGTTATTGTCCAGTTCAAATTGATTGAAATGCCAACGGAAACCACATTACGCCTATGAAAGTCAATGCTTTTCAAGATGTTTATTGTTACATGATTAAGTGAACTCTGTTCTCCTAGTCTAATGGTGTGTCTTGCTAAGACAAAAGCCCGTTTTACCGTGAATCTCTTGAATGCAGGTCTTCTTTAAGGCTGGTCTGCTGGGTGTGCTTGAGGAGATGAGAGATGAAAAGTTAGCCAAACTCGTGACCAGCACACAGGCTCTGTGCCGGGGCTTCCTGATGAGAAAGGAATTCGTAAAAATGATGGAAAGAAGGTGATAAAGAAACCATGTGAAGCTCCTGTAATATACTGCAGATGTATCGTCATTTTTATAAATATAAACACACAAGCTACACGGCTACACTGCACATTTTGAAGAGTTTCCTCGGGCTTAAGGAAAAAATACGAACATGCGCAGTGCAGGGTATAAACAGTCTGGGCATGCGCAGTACGCAAAGTAGGAACATTCGATAGGTAGCACAAATTGACATGGACAGCGGCATTAGAGGGGAATCAGTACACTACAAACTAAATGAAGCAAAACACACAGCGCAAGTGTCGTTTTGTAAAACCCCGAACCAGAATCGCTCTGCGCTTGCCAGCATCTGTAAAGCGTGTTCTGTAATTGACGGTTGCACAAACTACCTGATAGTAGAACTGTATTTCGACATCTGAAATTGCACACTGGGGACAGGTCGCTGTTTTAATGTCATATTTCCGCCATATACTTTTTACTCAATATTCGTTTTTCATTTATGCAACAGGAACGTTTAATAAACTTTGTTTTATGTTGCTACGGATACAATGCAAAACTATTTTAATATATTTAATACAATATGTTTGATTCAACCAGCACATTGCACACTTTTAAGATTTTGAAAAAAAAATTAATATTATCCTTAAGGAAACGTTTCAAGAACCAAATATAAGATTGTTCCGCTTTTGTGAGTTAAAAAGAGTTTTACAAAAAGGCCAGTATATCATTTGTGCTCTTTTGTTCATGTGCTACAGGGAGTCCATTTTCACCATCCAGTACAACATTCGCTCATTCATGAATGTGAAACACTGGCCATGGATGAAGCTCTACTTCAAGATCAAGCCGCTGCTGAAGAGCGCCGAGTCTGAAAAGGAAATGGCCAACATGAAAGAAGAATTCGAAAAGTGCAAAGAAAATCTGGCCAAGTCAGAAGCCAAATGCAAGGCGCTGGAGGAGAAGATGGTTTCTGTGGTGCAGGAAAAGAACGACCTGCTGCTTCAAGTCCAGTCGGTATGTATCCATTCTTTATTACTATGGCTTATCATCCTTTCAATTCCTTTATCTCGTGTCGTGGACACTGCCTAGATGTGAGAGATTCATGATTCATGATTCGTTTTTGCCATATTTCTGTGCTGCCTCCTTCTGGACCAAACCAGTATATAAAACGAATAAACCAGTGCAAGGACCCATTTCCACTGGGGTTACGTGATCAGAAAGACCACCAACACAAATCTAATGGAGAACCATTAAAAGATATTCTTACTTAACTGCTGTACCTCAAAGACATTCCTAGGGAACAATTAATAATAAATGTCATTCAACATGTCCATCCCTGTTCCTTTATTATAACATTTATGATGTCTTTGCAGGAAGGTGAAAGTCTCTCTGATGCTGAAGAAAGATGCGAGGCGCTTATCAAAAGCAAAATCCAGCTCGAGGCAAAACTGAAAGAGGCAACTGAGAGACTGGAAGACGAGGAGGAAATGAACTCTGAGCTGACTGCCAAGAAGAGGAAACTGGAAGACGAGTGCTCCGAACTCAAGAAGGACATTGACGACCTCGAGCTGACACTGGCCAAAGTGGAGAAGGAGAAGCACGCCACAGAAAATAAGGTGAGGATCTTAACTTATTTCTTCAAAAACTGAACAGAACATAAATCCATTGGTTTTGTAACCCTAACCCTAACTCTAACCCTAACCCTTTTATATAGGTTAAAAACCTTACTGAAGAAATGGCTACTCAGGACGAAAGCATTGCAAAATTAACCAAGGAAAAGAAAGCCCTCCAAGAGGCACACCAACAGACCCTTGATGACCTGCAAGCAGAGGAGGACAAAGTCAACACTCTGACCAAAGCAAAGACTAAGCTGGAACAACAAGTGGACGATGTGAGTGAAGCCTACGATGCAGACTCTCAATGGGGTTTAACTTAATGAAATATATTAATATAATATAGCTATTTCTTTCATTTAGCTTGAAGGTTCATTGGAGCAAGAAAAGAAACTCCGTATGGACCTTGAGAGAGCCAAGAGAAAGCTTGAGGGAGATCTGAAACTAGCCCAGGAATCCATAATGGATCTGGAGAACGACAAGCAGCAATCAGATGAGAAGATAAAGAAGTAAGACTGCTATATAGAAAGAAATGTAGATTTAAAATGTGTAGATTTAACAAGCAAACAAAAAATCCAAATGTACATAAAGATATAAGTTGGAGACAATAGTGGGACTAATTTGGCCCCCCTTTGAGTCATAAAACCAGATATTAATAATACAGACCGTGTTATATAAGAACGTAAGATAATTTAGGAAAAGGAGAAAACTATTCAGTCCACCAAAGACTGTATGGATCCTAGAAGCAGGATGATCTCCAAGCTTTGTGGCTCAATTCATTCCATGTCAATTCTTTGAACTTTCCAGGAAGGACTTTGAAACAAGCCAGCTGCTGAGCAAAATTGAGGATGAACAAGCTGTGGGTGCTCAACTTCAAAAGAAGATCAAGGAGCTTCAGGTATTGGGCAGAAATCAAACTCTTTGAATTCACAGAAAATAACTGGATTACAGATGATTGATTCCAGCTGAGAAATCTTTCCATGCTGTTCCGTTTTTCTAGGCGCGCATTGAAGAGCTTGAAGAAGAAATCGAGGCTGAACGAGCTGCTCGGGCAAAGATTGAAAAGCAAAGAGCTGATCTTTCCAGGGAACTTGAAGAGATCAGTGAAAGGCTTGAGGAAGCAGGAGGTGCAACTTCAGCTCAGATCGAAATGAACAAGAAACGTGAAGCTGAGTTTCAGAAGCTCAGGCGTGATCTAGAGGAGTCCACTCTGCAGCATGAAGCTACTGCCGCTGCTCTTCGCAAAAAGCAAGCCGACAGCGTGGCTGAACTGGGAGAACAGATCGACAACCTCCAGCGTGTGAAACAGAAGCTCGAGAAGGAAAAGAGTGAATTGAAAATGGAACTCGACGACCTCTCCAGCAACATGGAATCTGTAGCCAAGACCAAGGTACAGTAAACAACGGATGGATGTGTGTGTGTGTGTGTGTGTGTGTGTGTGTGTGTGTGTGCTCTCAGGACAAGCCTATAGGATTGTGTTCATGTACACCAATCCTTTTCATCCTTTAACTAAAGGCTAACCTGGAGAAGATGTGCCGTTCTCTGGAGGACCAGCACAGTGAGATTAAGACCAAGAACGACGAGAACGTGCGTCAGATCAATGACATCAGTACGCAAAAAGCACGTCTTCTGACAGAGAATGGTAAGCCGGTACTCGCTGCTTGATGCAACAGAATTGACAGCACAGCAGAAGAAAGAGCGTCCTTGAAAACTCTTGATGCTTTTGTTTCAGGTGAATTCTCTCGCCAGCTGGAAGAGAAGGAATCTTTAATTTCTCAGCTGACGAGGGGCAAACAGGCTTTCACTCAGCAAACTGAGGAGCTCAAGAGGCAGCTGGAGGAAGAATCAAAGGTAATACTGCCATTATTCTATTACACAGTGTTTCCACACCTTAGACATGCTTTTAAAAGGTCATTTTATAAAACCTGTAGATTGATACCATGCCAACTGACGAATGCAGGGTGACGTCTCCAATAGTCTATGCTGTTCACCAAATGATCTACAGTCAATAGCGATCAATAGTGCCCCCTGTGGACACCCCCACAATAAACAAAATAACAGACCAGCCATATCGTCCCAGATTTCTCAGGATGAATCATTTTAATAAGAGTTTAATAAATGCAAGTGTAATAACACAGCTATGACTTCAGATTTCACCTTATAATAGAACAAACCACTTCAAGAGAGCAGTAAAGCCCACTGTCTCACATTCTCAGCCTCGGGGCAACGGGTTTCCAGTATAAGACTCAACTCCACTCAATATTTGTATGCTGTAATCTTTTCTTATATGCTGTTGTAGTCTTTAGCATTGCATGATTTTTATTGTAATATTTCCATCGTTCTTTAAAGGCTAAGAATGCCCTGGCTCACAGTGTGCAATCTGCCCGCCATGACTGTGACCTGCTTCGGGAGCAATTTGAGGAGGAGCAGGAAGCCAAGGCTGAGCTGCAGCGTGCAATGTCCAAGGCTAACAGCGAGGTGGCTCAGTGGAGATCAAAATACGAAACTGATGCCATCCAGCGCACGGAGGAGCTTGAAGAAGCAAAGTAAATAACCACCCTTTACTTCGTCTACATTTCAGTGCGTTCATTCTCTGCTCCCTTTTCTAAACACGAACGCTCATTCCCAGGAAAAAGCTGGTGCAGCGCCTTCAAGATGCCGAGGAACACATTGAGGCTGTGAACTCAAAGTGCGCCTCTCTGGAGAAGACGAAACAGAGGCTCCATGGTGAAGTGGAAGATCTCATGGTTGATGTAGAAAGAGCAAATGCACAAGCCTCTGCTCTCGACAAGAAGCAGAGAAACTTCGACAAGGTACGCAAAAAGATGGTAACTTTACAGGGCATCTGGTCGAAATATTGCCGTTGGGCTCAAAGATAGTAAGAAAGAAACATCTCAGTGTATATTTATGAGCTGTATTTTTTCAGGTTCTTGCTGAGTGGAAGCAGAAGTTTGAAGAAGGCCAGGCAGAGCTGGAGGCTGCACAGAAAGAGGCTCGCTCTCTCGGCACTGAGCTCTTCAAAATGAAGAACTCCTATGAAGAATCTTTGGATCACCTGGAAACCCTTAAACGGGAGAACAAGAACTTACAGCGTGAGTCTCGACTTCAACGCCCTGCTCACATTCACATACGGGTTCACTCATTCATCTAGGGCTCACAGTGGCTTTGTAAAGTCAACCTTTATGTCCGATCACTGGAAATTTTTCTGCCGCCAAGGATCACAGACAGAACTGGGCAGAAATGTGGCAAACAAAAATGTAATGTTAACAAATGTACAGCTTTATAGCCTGGTAACAAAAACATATAGCACTCATATTATTATACAATCTCTGTGTGATACACTGCAGTGGGAGCCAGTGACAAGGTAAAAAGATGAAGACACCAAGGGAAGCAGACAAACGCTTCAGCCAGCGTCTTCTTCAGTGCACTAATGCAATTCTGACAGAGCATTCTGAATCACTCGTGAGCAACATTTTAAACTGTTGTCTCTAAACCTGCAGTGGGATGCTGGGAATGAAAAGCGCCCGGTTATATATCTGCATTCCAATTCTAACCCTGCCTCTCATCTTCTTCTTTGTCTTGTAGAGGAGATCTCTGATCTGACTGAACAGATTGGCGAGGGTGGGAAGGCTATTCATGAGCTAGAGAAGGCAAAGAAGCAGACTGAAACTGAAAAGTCAGAAATCCAAACCGCCTTGGAGGAGGCAGAGGTAATTCTTTAGAAACACACACCCTCTCATCTCCATTTTCATTATCTCTGTGGAGAGTTTCCTCTCCGCCTCTCTAACTCTCTTTGAATCTTTAATAAAACAGGCCACCCTGGAGCATGAGGAGTCCAAGATTCTCCGTGTCCAGCTGGAGCTCAACCAGGTGAAATCTGAGGTTGACAGAAAGATCGCCGAGAAAGACGAGGAGCTGGAACAGCTGAAGAGAAACAGTCAGAGAGTGGTGGACTCCATGCAGAGCACTCTCGACTCTGAAATTAGGAGCCGCAATGACGCCCTGAGAGTGAAGAAGAAGATGGAGGGAGATCTGAATGAAATGGAAATTCAGCTCAGTCACTCCAACCGCCAAGCAGCTGAAGCTCAGAAACAACTGAGGAACGTTCAAGGACAACTCAAGGTAGGGAGACTTTCTTTTGAGGGCCAGTGTCACTCATTTCACTTGTGTGAACAGGTCTTCCTAATGGTTTTACTGGTTTCTATTTTCTATCCAGGACGCCCAACTGCACCTTGACGATGCCGTCCGAGGACAGGAAGACAATAAGGAACAGCTCGCCATGGTGGAACGCAGGAACACCCTGATGCAGGCTGAAATTGAAGAGATGAGGGCTGCCCTGGAACAGATAGAGAGAGGCCGCAAAGTGGCTGAACAGGAGCTCCTTGACGCCAGCGAGCGTGTGCAGCTGCTGCACTCCCAGGTCCGAAGGAATTCCTGCGCTGCTGTTGTTTTCTATTCTTGTTTTAAACGATGTTTATGAGCTTTTGGGAGCTGACAGTCTTTACCTTGTTACAGAACACCAGTCTCATCAACACCAAGAAGAAGCTCGAGTCTGATGTTAGCCAGCTGCAGAGCGAAGTAGACGACACCATCCAGGAAGCAAGAAACGCAGAAGAAAAAGCCAAGAAAGCCATCACTGACGTGAGTCTTTTTCGTGGGTAATGATAGACGCGATTGGATTGGGGGCTGAGTGTTTACAATCCTGCTACTTTACATTCACCTTGCAATCTGTGGAGGTTTCGTTTGCTCCAGTTCTAAACCTAAATACTAAATACTTAAACAATGACAAGGACATTTTCTACAGTTAATGACAGCTGCACAGGACATTAATGCTGTTATATGAATGAAAAGATTTCTAAATGTTTTCAGTCTTCTTACTTGATCTCTTGGGCTGATCGACATTTATGAGTTTCAAGATTCTAGTCCTGTTAGCTTTTAGATACCATCCACCTATGGGATAATTACCGCTCTGTTCAGAACCTGTTTGGCTGAGACGTGCCTTGAGGCTCACAGTTACAATTCCCCCACCTCTACTGCTGCTCCAGCTCTAAATGTCTTCCCTTCAACTACCAGGCTGCCATGATGGCAGAGGAGCTCAAGAAGGAACAGGACACCAGCTCTCACCTGGAGAGGATGAAGAAGAACCTGGAACAGACAGTGAAGGACCTCACCCACCGTCTGGATGAGGCTGAGCAGCTGGCCATGAAGGGTGGAAAGAAACAGCTCCAGAAACTGGAGACCAGGGTGAGCTGACCATCTGGAGAAGTGCTTTGCAGGTTCAAGCTTGGGTGTCTATTTGGGATAACTTGGAACGCTTTGTCTTTCCAGGTGCGCGAGCTGGAGAACGAGCTTGAAGCCGAGCAGAGACGTGGCGTAGATGCGGTTAAAGGAGTCCGTAAATACGAGAGAAGAGTGAAGGAGCTCAGCTACCAGGTACAGTGAAGGCTTCAGCATTGCAGCATTGGGCTCAGACATTCAGAACACATTGGGGGTTATTGAAGGTACAGAGAAGGGCAACTAGGCTGATCCCAGGACTTAATGGCACGAGCGACGAGGACAGGTGTAAAGAATTAAACCTCTTCAGGTGAAAGATTAACATCTAAAACTCTGTGATCATTAACAAAACACAATTCGATTCTGTTCTTCAGGAAGGGGCGAGTCTTGTTGGGTCGAATGGCCTCTTCTCGCTCATAATGTTATATTTTCAGAAACCCCTTTTCCTTGTTAGGTTCTTGGAAATGATTTAAGAGGGGCGGTGACCTACTGCAACTAAGCAATAACTGGCAAACCTACGAATGCTGGGGAAACTGTAAAAGTCTCGTAGAGTGGAGATAACAAAGCTTAACTGCCAAAGGGTAAATATTATGATAATCACGTACCGTATAATGAGAGAGAGGAGGGCGAGAGCAATCCGGGGTTACCTATAACGGGCTACCTTCTTTGCATTGTGTTCCATCAAAGAATTGGTTTAACAAAGTCTAGATCTATAGTGCTGGCTGTACAATTTAGAAATGCATTAAGTCTGGTCGCTCTTTACTGCTGCATTAAGACGAGTAATTGGTCACATGAGTTATTATCATGATTTACTTCATTGCAGGGTGAGGAAGACAAGAAGAACGTGGCCAGGCTCCAGGATCTGGTTGATAAGCTGCAGCTGAAAGTCAAGGCTTACAAGAGGCAGGCTGAGGAAGCTGTAAGTGACCCTTGAGATCTGAAACACCATGTTTGCCGAAGCATCGTTTTTCTTTAACTTCTAACTATGCCTCGTATGCTGCAGGATAAGACTGATCCCATTTCCAAAGGAGGACTCTTGTATTGGAACCCATTCGTGTAACCCTGTGTCTTCCGCTTCCCTTTCAGGAGGAGCAAGCCAACACTCACCTGGCTAAGTTCAGGAAGGTGCAGCACGAGCTTGAGGAGAGTGAGGAGCGCGCTGATATCGCTGAATCCCAGGTCAACAAGCTCAGGACCAAGAGCCGTGAGCTGGGAGCCAAGGTGAGTTAAAAGATGAAATCCAGCACAGTTACCTTTACTGCAATGCATTCTCAACTGGGCTCATTTAAACTTTTCCCAGGATGGTGCTCCTCCTGAGCAATGCTCTGATCTCTGCGAACGCATTTTACTGATTTTATTAAGATTTATAACTGCAGTGCAGTGATAAGAGATTTTGGACAGGACTTCAGAAGCAGCGTAATATATTTCTAATTACAAATGTTGGACAATATAGTAACACATCTCGTTGTATACTAGCGGTATCTCTTATTAATGCTTCAGTATGTGTATTCATTCAATGATGTGTTTTGTTTTAAATGTTGGTGAAATGATTCAGGTACAGAATATGCATGAATAAGGGCTGGCTCAGATGAAGCAGGGCGCTCTGTTTTATTTTCAAGCATGATTATTTTTTTCAAACAGTTGAAGAGTAAAGCTGTGTTTGTCTCACAGTGTGCACAGTGATTCATCACAGATTCATCTCTTTGTTTTCTAAAGGGAAAGGAAGCAGAAGAATAGAGGACTCGACGACTTGAACCAGAGATTCATATAATATGAAATCTGTTGCATAGTCACTGTATGATTACTGTAAAATAAATAGACTTTATTTGCATCCTCTCCCTGGCTCTTGGTGTTTTTGTTCTTTCCTGATAACCCTACTCTCAACACTGGTGTGAAACCTCCAGCGGGACCATAACTGGATCATAATGAAGGCATGAAGCCCTTGTATGGGAATGAAGCGATAAGACGTGGTGTTCACGTTATCTAGGGGTTCCCAAACCACGACCAACCAATTCAGTTCAGGTTGAAGAAATGTGGCCCATGATTTGTGGAGCATGCAGATGTGAAGCGTATCACTGAAAGACAATAAGAGGAACGCACTGTATAGACTGGTCAGCAGTGGCAGTGACATCACTCTTTCACAGCACTAGCTGCACACAAACTGTTCTGAAACCATCATGATAGCACTTCGGGAGCGAAGCTGACGAGAGGGTCTTGAGAACACAAGAGACACTTCAAATCAGTTCCTCTCTACTCAGGTTGACAGCGCGTTGCCATAGTTACACCCCCTGCTTTGGAAAGCTGTTGGAGTCCTAACAGTACTGTACTATTGCCTTCAACGATAAAGATGCTAAAGATCACACATCACTTCAATGATAATCTTAAGATCTATTAAATATGAAGACTCAAAGGAACGTCAAATTCCAAAGTTATATATATATATTCTTCACATACAAGTCAACACATATTTGACTTTTGTAGGGGAAGGGAGGGTTATTAACTCTGTTGCTTCAAATTTGAAAAGTCTTCAGTAGTCAAGTGCCGGGAGCTGTTTTGTTTAAATCTTTACATTATTATTATTAAAACACTGGACGCCGTAGCGCCTCAGGTACTCCGCCCTTACCTGTTTTGGTTTCTGCGTCCTTCCAGGTCCGACGTCACCACTAGAGTCTTCCTGGTCGTAGTTTTTTTTTTTTTTTTTCTAGCCATAGATGCGAGAATCTGGAAAGTATATTCTGATCCTGCGTTGTCACGATCATCGTGATATATCGCATTTCTGTTCTCATTTGTATACTAATGATGTCGTTTGCTGGGTACAGTACTACATATATTTCATGAACACAACAAAACCAAATTGCGAAGGTCACCTGGAGGCATTTGCTTTCTTTGTGTGGCGAGTCTGCCATTAAGAGAATCTTCTGTGTGTGTCTGTGAGTCTGTGTATGTGCGTGCGTGTATGTTTGTACGTTTGTGTCTGTGTGTCGCTGTGTGTGTCTGTGAGTCTGTCTGTGTGTGTGTGTGTGTGTGTGTGTGTGTGTGTGTGTGTGTGTGTGTGTGTGTGTGTGTCTGTGTGTGTCTGTGTGTCGCTGTGTCTGTCAGTGTGTGTCTGTGAGTCTGTGTGTGTGTGTGTGTGTGTGTGTGTGTGTGTCGTGTGTGTGTGTGTGTGTGTGTCTGTGTGTGTGTGTGTGTGTGTGTGTGTGTGTGTGTGTGTCAGTGTGTGTCTGTGTGTGTGTGTCTGTGAGTCTGTGTGTGTGTGTGTGTGTGTGTGTCTGTGTTGTGTGTGTGTGTGTGTGTGTCTGTGTTTCTTTATATAGAGTTCTAAATATATGGTTGCATGCAAAAAAAACCAACTGCATATCCTTCCATTAAAAGTTGACCCTCTTCTATTGATGCAGCTACCCTTTATAGATATAGCAACGCCATGGGAACAGAAAATGAGACACACACACACACACACACACACACACACATGGGTTGTGAGCACTCGCTTGCTGCTCTCCATGCGGTATACAGCTCTCCTGTCTTTATGGTAGTTTAAAATAACGAAGCAACACGTTTCTTCAGGCTGTATTACACGTGTGCCATAGGGTTGGCTTTTTGTTTGTTGTTTTCATTTGTCGATTACATTCAATTTGCGTACAAAAAAAACACAATCAAATCCTGTGTCAGAAGTTCCACTTTTCTACAGTAATTTTACTGTAAGCCAGCGGGTTTTTAAATTCACAGCAGGTTCCTGCTAAATGACCCCTTCGCTACGATTATCGATCATTATTTTTTTTCAGCGCGAGAAAATTATCATTGCAAAAAAAGCCATTACCGTGATTATCGATATTCAAGGCTGCTGTAACTTTGTACAAGATTTAAAACAGAAAGCTACCAGCACCTCTCCCACCCATCGACCAATCACAAGCCGCAACAGCAAGGCGCGCTGATTGGACAGAAGCGACGCGTTTCTCACTGCCGAGTCAGTTATATAAGTTAAATAATTTGATAAAGCAACGTGATTATGGCTGACGGCAGACTCGGCCGAATCGCCAGTGAAATTGCAGCAGCGAAATCAGTTTTTAATTGTCTTTAATCACTGGATCACTCCGCCTCCTGTCTAGTACGCTGTTCTGCATCTAGAGCGCCCCCTGCTGGTCAGGACTCGCGTTCTCTGCCAGCGCTTTCTGAATGATATACTGTTTCTGTTTATAGCGGCCAAAACCACCAGCGTGTCAGATTCCACATAGCAGTTCATGATGCAGGGATAAGCCTCTTCATTCCTGCAGGAACGACAGGCATGAGAGTCTGAACAGCTGGCTCTGAGTCAAGAGCACAGTGTGTGTGTGTGTGTGTGTGTGTGTGTGTGTGTCTCAGTGTGTCTGTGTGCTTCGTTTCAGACATGCGCAGAGACGCTTTTCTGAGATCCATAATAATAATAATAATAATAATATTTTTTATTTCTATATAACGCCTTTCATAATACACCACCATCACAAAGCGATTTACAAGATACGAGATGCAGGATATGAATGGAATAATAATAATAATAATAATAATAATTCTGCTGTGATGCTATTATTATGGCTTCCGGTAGACTTTCTTTGAATTTCTAGTAGAATTTCTTTGATTGTAGCTGATGCAAACCAGGCGGATAGGTCCACAGAAGGTTGAAGGCGTTAATAGAAGGAATACAAGACCATTTACCAAACGAGCAAGATGGGCCGAATGGCCTCCTCTCGTTTGTAAACTTTCTTATGTTCTTATGTTCTTATTTAAAACACATTTTCACGCATGCGCAGAGGCTCCTTTCTGAGATAGGTGAATCGTTTTCACGCATGCGCAGAGACTCCTTTCTGAGATAGGTGAATCGTTTTCACGCATGCGCAGACACTCGTTTCTGAGATAGGTGAATCGTTTTCACGCATGCGCAGAGGCTCCTTTCTGAGATAGGTGAATCGTTTTCACGCATGCGCAGAGACTCCTTTCTGAGATAGGTGAATCGTTTTCACGCATGCGCAGACACTCGTTTCTGAGATAGGTGAATCGTTTTCACGCATGCGCAGAGGCTCCTTTCTGAGATGTGCGCTTCGTTTCAGTCATGCGCAGAGACGCGTTTCTGGGAGGCGTGCTACGTTTTTAGACATGCGCAGAGATGCGTTTCTGAGTCGCGTCCTTCGTTTCAGTCATGCGCAGAGACTTGTTTCTGAGATCCATAATAATAATAATACTTATTTTTAAATAGCGCCTTTCATAGTAGACCACCATCACAAAGCGCTTTACAAGATACGAGACTGCAGGATATGAACTGGAATAATAATAATAATAATAATAATAATAATAAATTCTGCTGTGATGCTATTATTATGGCTTCCGGTAGACTTTCTTTGAATTTCTAGTAGAATTTCTTTGATTGTAGCTGATGCAAACCAGGCGGATAGGTCCACAGAAGGTTGAAGGCATTAATAGAAGGAATACAAGACCATTTAAAACACATTTTCACGCATGCGCAGAGACTCGTTTCTGAGATAGGTGAATCGTTTTCACGCATGCGCAGAGACTCGTTTCTGATAGGTGAATCGTTTTCACGCATGCGCAGAGACTCGTTTCTGAGATAGGTGAATCGTTTTCACGCATGCGCAGAGACTCGTTTCTGAGATAGGTGAATCGTTTTCACGCATGCGCAGACACTCGTTTCTGAGACGTGCGCTTTGTTTCAGTCATGCGCAGAGACTCGTTTCTGGGAGGCGTGCTACGTTGTTATTGACTTGTATGTGATGTTCTTTTGAGTTTTCATATTTAATAGATCTTAAGATTATCATTAAAGTGATCTGTGATCGTTAGCATCTTTATCATTGAAGGCAATAGTACAGTACTGTTAGGACTCCAACAGCTTTCCAAAGCAGGGGGTGTAACTATGGCAACGCGCTGTCAACCTGAGTAGAGAGGAACTGATTTGAAGTGTCTCTTGTGTTCTCAAGACCCTCTCGTCAGCTTCGCTCCCGAAGTGCTATCATGATGGTTTCAGAACAGTTTGTGTGCAGCTAGTGCTGTGAAAGAGTGATGTCACTGCCACTGCTGACCAGTCTATACAGTGCGTTCCTCTTATTGTCTTTCAGTGATACGCTTCACATCTGCATGCTCCACAAATCATGGGCCACATTTCTTCAACCTGAACTGAATTGGTTGGTCGTGGTTTGGGAACCCCTAGATAACGTGAACAACTCGTCTTATCGCTTCATTCCCATAAAAGGGCTTCATGCCTTCATTATGATCCAGTTATGGTCCCGCTGGAGGTTTCACACCAGTGTTGAGAGTAGGGTTATCAGGAAAGAACAAAAACACCAAGAGCCAGGGAGAGGATGCAAATAAAGTCTATTTATTTTACAGTAATCATACAGTGACTATGCAACAGATTTCATATTATATGAATCTCTGGTTCAAGTCGTCGAGTCCTCTATTCTTCTGCTTCCTTTCCCTTTAGAAAACAAAGAGATGAATCTGTGATGAATCACTGTGCACACTGTGAGACAAACACAGCTTTACTCTTCAACTGTTTAAAAAAAATAATCATGCTTGAAAATAAAACAGAGCTCCGTGCTTCATCTGAGCCAGCCCTTATTCATGTATATTCTGTACCTGAATCATTTCACCAACATTTAAAACAAAACACATCATTGAATGAATACACATACTGAAGCATTAATAAGAGATACCTCTAGTATACAACGAGATGTGTTACTATATTGTTCAACATTTGTAATTAGAAATATATTACGCTGCTTCTGAAGTCCTGTCCAAAATCTCTTATCACTGCACTGCAGTTATAAATCTTAATAAAATCAGTAAAATGCGTTCGCTGAGATCAGAGCGTTGCTCAGGAGGAGCACCATCCTGGGAAAAGTTTAAATGAGCCCAGTTGAGAATGCATTGCAGTAAAAGTAACTGTGCTGGATTTCATCTTTCAACTCACCTTGGCTCCAAAATCACGGCTCTTGGTCCTGAGCTTGTTGACCTGGGATTCAGCGATATCAGCGCGCTCCTCACTCTCCTCAAGCTCGTGCTGCACCTTCCTGAACTTAGCCAGGTGGGTGTTGGCTTGCTCCTCCTGAAAGGGAAGCGGAAGACACAGGGTTACAGGAATGGGTTCCAATACAAGAGTCCTCCTTTGGAAATGGGATCAGTCTTATCCTGCAGCATACGAGGCATAGTTAGAAGTTAAAGAAAAACGGTGCTTCGGCAAACATGGTGTTTCAGATCTCAAGGGTCACTTACAGCTTCCTCAGCCTGCCTCTTGTAAGCCTTGACTTTCAGCTGCAGCTTATCAACCAGATCCTGGAGCCTGGCCACGTTCTTCTTGTCTTCCTCACCCTGCAATGAAGTAAATCACGATAATCACTCATGTGACCAATTACTCGTCTTAATGCAGCAGTAAAGCACATTCTGAGCGACCAGACTTAATGCATTTCTAAATTGTACAGCCAGCACTATAGATCTAGACTTTGTTAAACCAATTCTTTGATGGAACACAATGCAAAGAAGGTAGCCCGTTATAGGTAACCCCGGATTGCTCTCGCCCTCCTCTCTCTCATTATATGGTACGTGATTATCATAATATTTACCCTTTGGCAGTTAAGCTTTGTTATCTCCACTCTACGAGACTTTTACAGTTTCCCCAGCATTCGTAGGTTTGCCAGTTATTGCTTAGTTGCAGTAGGTCACCGCCCCTCTTAAATCATTTCCAAGAACCTAACAAGGAAAAGGGGTTTCTGAAAATATAACATTATGAGCGAGAAGAGGCCATTCGACCCAACAAGACTCGCCCCTTCCTGAAGAACAGAATCGAATTGTGTTTTGTTAATGATCACAGAGTTTTAGATGTTAATCTTTCACCTGAAGAGGTTTAATTCTTTACACCTGTCCTCGTCGCTCGTGCCATTAAGTCCTGGGATCAGCCTAGTTGCCCTTCTCTGTACCTTCAATAACCCCCAATGTGTTCTGAATGTCTGAGCCCAATGCTGCAATGCTGAAGCCTTCACTGTACCTGGTAGCTGAGCTCCTTCACTCTTCTCTCGTATTTACGGACTCCTTTAACCGCATCGACGCCACGTCTCTGCTCGGCTTCAAGCTCGTTCTCCAGCTCGCGCACCTGGAAAGACAAAGCGTTCCAAGTTATCCCAAATAGACACCCAAGCTTGAACCTGCAAAGCACTTCTCCAGATGGTCAGCTCACCCTGGTCTCCAGTTTCTGGAGCTGTTTCTTTCCACCCTTCATGGCCAGCTGCTCAGCCTCATCCAGACGGTGGGTGAGGTCCTTCACTGTCTGTTCCAGGTTCTTCTTCATCCTCTCCAGGTGAGAGCTGGTGTCCTGTTCCTTCTTGAGCTCCTCTGCCATCATGGCAGCCTGGTAGTTGAAGGGAAGACATTAGAGCTGGAGCAGCAGTAGAAGTGGGGGAATTGTAACTGTGAGCCTCAAGGCACGTCTCAGCCAAACAGGTTCTGAACAGAGCGGTAATTATCCCACAGGTAGATGGCATCTAAAAGCTAACAGGACTAGAATCTTGAAACTCATAAATGTCGATCAGCCCAAGAGATCAAGTAAGAAAACTAAAAACATTTAGAAATCTTTTCATTCATATAACAGCATTAATGTCCTGTGCAGCTGTCATTAACTGTAGAAAATGTCCTTGGCATTGTTTAGGTACTCTCTTACAGTTGGCCTCTATTGCTTTGAACATCGAGTGCTAAGTGGTGCAGAGCCTCATCCCTGCATACCACATTGGTCTGAATGTAGGTTTAGAACTGGAGCAAACGAAACCTCCACAGATTGCAAGGTGAATGTAAAGTAGCAGGATTGTAAACACTCAGCCCCCAATCCAATCGCGTCTATCATTACCCACGAAAAAGACTCACGTCAGTGATGGCTTTCTTGGCTTTTTCTTCCGCATTTCTTGCTTCCTGGATGGTGTCGTCTACTTCGCTCTGCAGCTGGCTAACATCAGACTCGAGCTTCTTCTTGGTGTTGATGAGACTGGTGTTCTGTAACAAGGTAAAGACTGTCAGCTCCCAAAAGCTCATAAACATCGTTTAAAACAAGAATAGAAAACAGCAGCAGCGCAGGAATTCCTTCGGACCTGGGAGTGCAGCAGCTGCACACGCTCGCTGGCGTCAAGGAGCTCCTGTTCAGCCACTTTGCGGCCTCTCTCTATCTGTTCCAGGGCAGCCCTCATCTCTTCAATTTCAGCCTGCATCAGGGTGTTCCTGCGTTCCACCATGGCGAACTGTTCCTTCATGTCTTCCTGTCCTCGGACGGCATCGTCAAGGTGCAGTTGGGCGTCCTGGATAGAAAATAGACACCAGTAAAACCATTAGGAAGACCTGTTCACACAAGTGAAATGAGTGACACTGGCCCTCAAAAGAAAGTCTCCCTACCTTGAGTTGTCCTTGAACGTTCCTCAGTTGTTTCTGAGCTTCAGCTGCTTGGCGGTTGGAGTGACTGAGCTGAATTTCCATTTCATTCAGATCTCCCTCCATCTTCTTCTTAACTCTCAGGGCATCGTTGCGGCTCCTAACTTCAGAGTCGAGAGTGCTCTGCATGTGGTCTATCACTCTCTGACTGTTTCTCTTCAGCTGTTCCAGCTCCTCGTCTTTCTCGGCGATCTTTCTGTCAACCTCAGATTTCACCTGGTTGAGCTCCAGCTGGACACGGAGAATCTTGGACTCCTCATGCTCCAGGGTAGCCTGTTTTATTAAAGATTCAAAGAGAGTTAGAGAGGCGGAGAGGAAACTCTCCACAGAGATAATGGAGATGAGAGGGTGTGTGTTTCTAAAGAATTACCTCTGCCTCCTCCAAGGCGGTTTGGATTTCTGACTTTTCAGTTTCAATCTGCTTCTTTGCCTTCTCTAGCTCATGAATAGCCTTCCCACCCTCGCCAATCTGTTCAGTCAGATCAGAGATCTCCTCTACAAGACAAAGAAGAAGATGAGAGGCAGGGTTAGAATTGGAATGCAGATATATAACCGGGCGCTTTTCATTCCCAGCATCCCACTGCAGGTTTAGAGACAACAGTTTAAAATGTTGCTCACGAGTGATTCAGAATGCTCTGTCAGAATTGCATTAGTGCATGGAAGAAGACACTGGCTGAAGCGTTTGTCTGCTTCCCTTGGTGTCTTCATCTTTTTACCTTGTCGCTGGCTCCCACTGCAGTGTATCACACAGAGATTGTATAATAATTTCTGCCCAGTTCTGTCTGTGATCCTTGGCGGCAGAAAAATTTCCAGTGATCGGACATAAAGGTTGACTTTACAAAGCCACTGTGAGCCTTAGATGAATGAGTGAACCCGTATGTGAATGTGGGCAGGGCGTTGAAGTCGAGACTCACGCTGTAAGTTCTTGTTCTCCCGTTTAAGGGTTTCCAGGTGATCCAAAGATTCTTCATAGGAGTTCTTCATTTTGAAGAGCTCAGTGCTGAGAGAGCGAGCCTCTTTCTGTGCAGCCTCCAGCTCTGCCTGGCCTTCTTCAAACTTTTGCTTCCACTCAGCAAGAACCTGAAAAAATACAGCTCATAAATATACACTGAGATGTTTCTTTCTTACTATCTTTGAGCCCAACGGCAATATTTCGACCAGATGCCCTGTAAAGTTACCATCTTTCTGCGTACCTTGTCGAAGTTTCTCTGCTTCTTGTCGAGAGCAGAGGCTTGTGCATTTGCTCTTTCTATGTCAACCATGAGATCTTCCACTTCACCGTGGAGCCTC
The DNA here is from genome assembly GCF_017654505.1 of Polyodon spathula. Taxonomy (NCBI): domain Eukaryota; kingdom Metazoa; phylum Chordata; class Actinopteri; order Acipenseriformes; family Polyodontidae; genus Polyodon; species Polyodon spathula. The sequence goes on from NC_054578.1 coordinate 625,301, forward strand.
AGTTTGGTCTTCTCCAGAGAGGCACACTTTGAGTTCACAGCCTCAATGTGTTCCTCGGCATCTTGAAGGCGCTGCACCAGCTTTTTCCTGGGAATGAGCGTTCGTGTTTAGAAAAGGGAGCAGAGAATGCACGCACTGAAATGTAGACGAAGTAAAGGGTGGTTATTTACTTTGCTTCTTCAAGCTCCTCCGTGCGCTGGATGGCATCAGTTTCGTATTTTGATCTCCACTGAGCCACCTCGCTGTTAGCCTTGGACATTGCACGCTGCAGCTCAGCCTTGGCTTCCTGCTCCTCCTCAAATTGCTCCCGAAGCAGGTCACAGTCATGGCGGGCAGATTGCACACTGTGAGCCAGGGCATTCTTAGCCTTTAAAGAACGATGGAAATATTACAATAAGAAACATGCAATGCTAAAGACTACAACAGCATATAAGAAAAGATTACAGCGTACAAATATTGAGTGGAGTTGAGTCTTATACTGGAAACCTGTTGCCCCGAGGCTGAGAATGTGAGACAGTGGGCTTTACTGCTCTCTTGAAGTGGTTTGTTCTATTATAAGGTGAAATCTGAAGTCATAGCTGTGTTATTACACTTGCATTTATTAAACTCTTATTAAAATGATTCATCCTGAGAAATCTGGGACGCTGTGGCTGGTCTGTTATTTTGTTTATTGTGGGGGTGTCCACAGGGGGCACTATTGATCGCTATTGACTGTAGATCATTTGGGGAACAGCATAGACTATTGGAGACGTCACCCTGCATTCGTCAGTTGGCATGGTATCAATCTACAGGTTTTATAAAATGACCTTTTAAAAGCATGTCTAAGGTGTGGAAACACTGTGTAATAGAATAATGGCAGTATTACCTTTGATTCTTCCTCCAGCTGCCTCTTGAGCTCCTCAGTTTGCTGAGTAAAAGCCTGTTTGCTCCTCGTCAGCTGAGAAATTAAAGATTCCTTCTCTTCCAGCTGGCGAGAGAATTCACCTGAAACAAAAGCATCAAGAGTTTTCAAGGACGCTCTTTCTTCTGCTGTGCTGTCAATTCTGTTGCATCAGGCAGCGAGTACCGGCTTACCATTCTCTGTCAGAAGACGTGATTTTTGCGTACTGATGTCATTGATCTGACGCACGTTCTCGTCGTTCTTGGTCTTAATCTCACTGTGCTGGTCCTCCAGAGAACGGCACATCTTCTCCAGGTTAGCCTTTAGTTAAAGAATGAAAAGGATTGGTGTACATGAACACAATCCTATAGGCTTGTCCTGAGAGCGCACACACACACACACACACACACATACACACACATCCATCTGCTGTTTACTGTACCTTGGTCTTGGCTACAGATTCCATGTTGCTGGAGAGGTCGTCGAGTTCCATTTTCAATTCACTCTTTTCCTTCTCGAGCTTCTGTTTCACACGCTGGAGGTTGTCGATCTGTTCTCCCAGTTCAGCCACGCTGTCGGCTTGCTTTTTGCGAAGAGCAGCGGCAGTAGCTTCATGCTGCAGAGTGGACTCCTCTAGATCACGCCTGAGCTTCTGAAACTCAGCTTCACGTTTCTTGTTCATTTCAATCTGAGCTGAAGTTGCACCACCGGCTTCCTCAAGCCTTTCACTGATCTCTTCAAGTTCCCTGGAAAGATCAGCTCTTTGCTTTTCAGACTTTGCCCGAGCAGCTCGTTCGGCCTCAATTTCTTCTTCAAGCTCTTCAATGCGCGCCTAGAAAAACGGAACAGAATGGAAAGATTTCTCAGCTGGAATCAATCATCTGTAATCCAGTTATTTTCTGTGAATTCAAAGAGTTTGATTTCTGCCCAATACCTGAAGCTCCTTGATCTTCTTTTGAAGTTGAGCACCCACAGCTTGTTCATCCTCAATTTTGCTCAGCAGCTGGCTTGTTTCAAAGTCCTTCCTGGAAAGTTCAAAGAATTGACATGGAATGAATTGAGCCACAACGCTTGGAGATCATCCTGCTTCTAGGATCCATACAGTCTTTGGTGGACTGAATAGTTTTCTCCTTTTCCTAAATTATCTTACGTTCTTATATAACACGGTCTGTATTATTAATATCTGGTTTTACGACTCAAAGGGGGGCCAAATTAGTCCCACTATTGTCTCCAACTTATATCTTTATGTACATTTGGATTTTTTGTTTGCTTGTTAAATCTACACATTTTAAATCTACATTTCTTTCTATATAGCAGTCTTACTTCTTTATCTTCTCATCTGATTGCTGCTTGTCGTTCTCCAGATCCATTATGGATTCCTGGGCTAGTTTCAGATCTCCCTCAAGCTTTCTCTTGGCTCTCTCAAGGTCCATACGGAGTTTCTTTTCTTGCTCCAGTGAACCTTCAAGCTACACAAAAGGAAAAGCCAATGATATAATATGATTGTATTTGATGAAGTTCACCCCACCCCCATGCCTCTTGAGAGTCTGCTTGGTCTGCTTCACTCACATCGTCCACTTGTTGTTCCAGCTTAGACTTTGCTTTGGTCAGAGTGTTGACTTTGTCCTCCTCTACTTGCAGGTCATCAAGGGTCTGTTGGTGTGCCTCTTGGAGGGCTTTCTTTTCCTTGGTTAATTTTGCAATGCTTTCGTCCTGAGTAGCCATTTCTTCAGTAAGGTTTTTAACCTATATAAAAGGGTTAGGGTTAGAGTTAGGGTCAGGGTTACAAAACCAATGGATTTATGTTCTGTTCAGTTTTTGAAGAAATAAGTTAAGATCCTCACCTTATTTTCTGTGGCGTGCTTCTCCTTCTCCACTTTGGCCAGTGTCAGCTCGAGGTCGTCAATGTCCTTCTTGAGTTCGGAGCACTCGTCTTCCAGTTTCCTCTTCTTGGCAGTCAGCTCAGAGTTCATTTCCTCCTCGTCTTCCAGTCTCTCCATTGCCTCTTTCAGTTTTGCCTCGAGCTGGATTTTGCTTTTGATAAGTCCCTCGCATCTTTCTTCAGCATCACAGAGACTTTCACCTTCCTACAAAGACATCATAAATGTTATAATAAAGGAACAGGGATGGAAATGTTGAATGACATTTATTATTAATTGTTCCCTAGGAATGTCTTTGAGGTACAGCAGTTAAGTAAGAATATCTTTTAATGGTTCTCCATTAGATTTGTGTTGGTGGTCTTTCTGATCGCGTAACCCCAGTGGAAATGGGTCCTTGCACTGGTTTATTCGTTTTATATACTGGTTTGTTCCAGAAGGAGGCAGCACAGAAATATGGCAAAAACGAATCACGAATCATGAATCTCTCACATCTAGGCAGTGTCCACGACACGAGATAAAGGAATCGGAAGGATGATAAGCCATAGTAATAAAAAATGGATACATACCGACTGGACTTGAAGCAGCAGGTCGTTCTTTTCCTGAACCACAGAAACCATCTTCTCCTCCAACGCCTTGCGTTTGGCTTCTGACTTGGCCAGATTTTCTTTGCACTTTTCGAATTCTTCTTTCATGTTGGCCATTTCCTTTTCAGACTCGGCACTCTTCAGCAGCGGCTTGATCTTGAAGTAGAGCTTCATCCATGGCCAGTGTTTCACATTCATGAATGAGCGAATGTTGTACTGGATGGTGAAAAGAGCTTCCCTATAACACAGGAACAAAAGAGCACACATTAAACGTGAGCCTCTTTGTAAAAGTATTTGATCTAGTGTAAAAGTCTACAGTCTTTTATCTACTGCAGTATATTACAGGAGCTTCAAATTTATCACCTTCTTTCCATCATTTTTTTGAATTCCGTTCTCATCAGGAAGCCCCGGCACTGAGCCTGTGTGATGGTCACGAGTTTGGCTAACTTTTCATCTCTCATCTCCTCAAGCACACCCAGCAGACCAGCCTTAAAGAAGACCTGCATTCAAGAGATTCATGGTAAAATGGGCTTTTGTCTTAGCAAGGCACACCATTAGACTAGGAGAACAGAGTTCACTTAATCATGTAACAATAAACATCTTGAAAAGCATTGACTTTCATAAGCATAATGTGGTTTCCGTTGGCATTTCAATCAATTTGAACTGGACAATAACATTTTCAAAGTGATGATCATTTTAAAGATTATGTAGACTAACCTTGGTGTGCCCAAATTTATACTCCTCGTGATTTATATCAATGGATCCCAAAAGCTTCTCTGATGCTTTCTTGTTGTCCATGAACTGACCCTCGGGGATAACACTTGCATTTAACACTTTGTATCTGTGTCACAAACAGGGAATCAGTGTCATTATACACTTTGAATAGCTGCGCAGAGAAATGCAAGAGAATGAGAAAGCATTCATGAGAGGGAAACTCAGAGGTGTTGATACCTTTGCTTGAAGTCCCCATACAAGATTCTGCTCGGGAATCCCTTTCTGCAAATTCTGATACCTTCCAGCACACCATTACATCTCAGCTGGTGGATAACCAGATGATTTTCCATAAGGGCTGTAAAGAAGAGTACATGTTATATAGAAGAGTAATCATGTGTTTATAACTTAAATATAAGAAAACGGCTCTTCAAAATAATCCATTCCAAATACCTCCTGAGGAACTTTCAAAGGTTTAGATCTACCTTTGAATTGCTGGCTAGCGAACAAACCTTCGAACCTTTGAACACAGCCCTGAATCCCTGTGGTTGCAGTTAGACATTTGTCAGAAATGAGCAGAGTCAAAGTGAAGAGTCCCACGCGTTATAATATCTTAAGTACCTGGAGTCTTTGACTCGTTGGGGATCAAGCAGCGCACAAAGTGAGGGTGAGTGCTCCTCAAGTTGGACATCAGCTTGTTCAGGTTCTCCTGTAGAAAGATGAACATTGGAAGATTGAGTTCACGTTTTTCAATTCAATGTTAGCAGAGTAGAAAAAGGTAAAGCAGGAACACATACCCTGAAGAGTCCAGACACAGTCTGGAAGGAGCCTCCCTTCTTCTTGCCACCCTTCTTCGCGCCACCAGCATCTTTAAATGCAAAGAGCGAAACCTCAGACAGGTGAAGTACAATCAGTAGAAAAACAGGCTGAACCCCTCCCTTCACCCTCAATAGCAATGTGTGTACAAAATGAAAACCATTGGAAACGTCCAGAATCTGACACAGATAATCTGCAACACCTTGAAGGCTTAAACTGTACGTTTAACAAAAAGGTTATGAAGGTTCACACAGACAAGTCACTGGTGTGGCTAAACCTGCTCTTGTGAAGGCTGTACATGTGACAGAGTGAGCAGAACAGAGATTTTGTACGTGGCTGAGCGGACAGAACAAAGGTGGAAGTATAGAGGCGGCTTGCCATAATACCTGTCATATGATAAAAGGGTGATAGTGCTGGAACACAGCAACTGTTTTGAAACCAATTTGCTTTGTACACATTCGGGTGAGTTGGAGCTGTAGAATGTAAACACGCTCAGAAGTAGAGAGACTGTTGTGCTAATCGGGAGGTGACATCAATCACTCCTGTCCTGAAAGAACGCCTCCAGTTCAGGTAGATATCACACACCTGTCTTGTAAGTATTACACTAGATGACTGTTATGCCATGTCTAGATATATCATCTAAATAAATGCATAATAAACTTTGAATGCTAACCTGTGAACAAAGCAAGCTCAAGAAACACATTTGATTGAATTTACTCACTGTTGTCAGGTTATCATTAATATCATGACTTCCTAAGCTTACAATGATTACAGTTGCTTCCACACCCTTAGAACCTTACCAGCGCCGGGTGTTGCGAAGCTGGCATAAAGATGAGCCAGGAGTTTCATGGATGATTTCTGGTACAGCCCCACCACCGTGTCGTTCAGGGGGTCCTTGTTCTTGTCCAGCCAGCCACCGACGTTGTAGTCCACTGTGCCCGCATAGTGCACCAGGGAGAAGCTGGCCTCAGGTTTTCCTTTGACTGGTTTAGGTTTCTGGAAGGCGTTGGTCTTGTTAAGGTGCTGGTCGTACAGCTTGTTCTTGAAGGAAGTGTCTGAGGCCTTGGGGAACATGCACTCCTCTTCAAGGATGGAGAAGATGCCCATTGGCTGGCGGAAACAAAGACGTGAATTTTAGAAAGAGAGAAACAGCAGAGAGGGCGACGCGAGCGTTGAATTTATTAACAGCGTTGCTGACGTACCTTTTCAATAAGCTCAATGCAAGCAGCCAAGTCCATGCCGAAGTCAATGAACTCCCAAACGATTCCTTCCTTCTTGTACTCTTCTTGTTCCAGTACAAACATGGTGTGATTGAAGAACTGTTGCAGTTTTTCATTGGTGAAGTTGATGCACAGCTGCTCCAAGCTGTTGAACTAAATACAAACACAAAAACATATATGAAATCCCAGCAACAAATAAATAAAGCTGTTTGTAGTAGGGAAATGATGATACAGAAAACCTCCAACTTACATCAAAGATCTCAAATCCTGCAATATCCAGGACTCCAATGTAGAATTGCCTTGCCTGCTTTGTATCCAGCATCTCATTGATACGGATAACCATCCACAAGAACAGTTTCTCATAGACAGATTTGGACAGAGCGCCAACAGCGTTATTGACCTAATGAGATGAAAGAGGTTGTGTTAAGTGAGAATATCATTCAGTTGAATTGTGTGCAATGTGCATGGAGATCGAGAGCAAACACATTACCTGGGGGACAGTCTGCCCCTTGGTCACATACTCGTTCCCCACTTTCACTCTCGGGTAGCACAAGGCTTTCAGCAAGTCAGCGGAGTTCAGTCCCAGAAGATAACTGACTTTATCAGCCACTGAAACCAAACACAACATCTCGTTTACGACTCCTGGTAACCTTGGATGTGTAAAATGGTTGAAATGGATAGAGTAGCTTAGTAGGAGATGTGCGTGTCTTGATAAGCAATGCGTGTTCATCTAATGTCTGATCATCAGTCTCAACAGCAATGCAAAAGCAACGGCGCTATCTCTGCATGATTTCTGCAGGCTCTCACAATAGCAAGGCTGCCTTTCATTTCTTGTTAGCTGCTTGTACTCAGTTACCTTCAGTGCCGTCTGGCTCAGCCTGCTCCTCACGTTGCTTCTGCTTGAACTTCATGTTACCGTAGTGCATCACTGCACCAGTGATCTTGTAGATGCCCAATTTTTCGTCATTGTTGAACCCAAGAATGTCAATGGCAGACTGGATAATAAAAACAACATGAGGCGCATCAGCAACCAGAAGAGGCAGCAAAATCATTAAACGAAGCTAATCAATGGAACTCACATCTGTGGCCATCAACTCCTCCTTGTCGTCAATGCTGGCGACGGCGATCTGCCCTTGACTGATCATAGGGAAATCATAGGGGTTGGTGGTAATGAGAAGCATGTCTGGAAGGAAGGACAGCAACAAACACATAATAGAATATTTCAGCACAGAGACATCAGTCAGCCAGTTAACAGAGTGATCGAGTTTCACCTACCAATAAGTTCTGGCTTGTGGTTGGTCATGATCTGATAGAAGATGTGGTAGCTCCTTTCAGCTGCCAACTGAAATGTGACTCTTGATTTTTCCAGCAAGTCTGTGATGAATAAATATTACAGTCAGAATTGTAAACGTCTATAAATAAGACACAGTTCTAAAAGAGATACTACAGCAGAAAAGAGAAACTTACAGGTCTCAATGTCAGCGGAGGCCAGTTTTCCTGTGGCTCCAAAGTGAATTCTGATAAATTTACCCTGAATGAAAACACAATTAAACCACGTCAGTGTGCTAATGCACTGTTAATGGCTCCAGAAAGTCCAAGCATGCAGTAATGTAACGGACACAAAAGCATTGTCACTTACAAAGCGAGACGAGTTGTCATTCCTCACAGTTTTGGCGTTACCAAAAGCCTCCAGCAGAGGGTTAGCTGAAATGATCTGATCCTCCAGGGTTCCCTACAGAAGACACAATCCTAGGGTTAGTTAATGGAACTGGAACCCATTGAGTGTTCCGTACTGTTTGATGTCATTGACAATTCCAACCTGGATTTTTCCAGGAGCCACCTCTTTCTTCTTGTCACCAGACACTGCGATTGTCGCAAAGTACTGGATGACACGTTTGGTGTTCACGGTCTTTCCTGCGCCAGATTCTCCACTGAGTGAAAGAGAAAAACACGCTCAGCTGATATTTCTGGAGAGCTTCGTTTTGGAATAATCTTTGTAGTTGTATCCATACTTACGTGATAAGGATTGACTGGTTTTCACGATCTGTAAGCAGAATTAACAATTTGGTTAATGATTGTTTCTAAGTTGTTATCTAGTTTAGCTGATAGTAATGAGCTACAGATCCAATGTGTAAATCACATTTTGAAATACCTACCAGTAAGCATGAACTGATAGGCATTGTCAGAGACAGAGAAGATGTGTGGGGGAGCCTCCATGCGCTTCTTGCCTCTGTATGCATTAACCACAGACTGGTCGTACACTGGAAGCCACTTGTATGGATTCACTGTGGCGCAAAACAGCCCGGAGTAAGTCTGAAATTGTGAAAATATGAAACGCAGTTGAGTCACAGTATGAAGAAGCTTTTCAATGTGTTGATTTGCTCGGTGCAAACAAACTCACGTAGATCATCCATGCTGCAAAACGCTCTTTGAGGTTATACAGCACAGTGGCTTCATTGAGGTGGGTCATCATGGCCATGTCCTCAATCTTATCGTACTTGGGGGGGTTCATGGGCAAGACATCGTCCTCCTTAACGGTGACGGTCTGAAAAGGAGAGTTAGTTAGCAGAGCAGCGTGGAAGGGGTTCTTGTGAACAGCAGAGCGGCGTTTAACAGCAACGCAACTTCTCAGCTGTGACTTACTTCCCCGGCTTCAGTTTTGACGGTGGCTTTGCCCCCTTCTTTGCTCTGGATGATGCCTTTGACGTAGAGCTCCGTGGCGTGGGGTACGTAACAGGCGGTTTTAGCGTCGAAGGGTCTGCTTTGAGACTCAAGTCTTTCCTTCTCAGGCTTCCGGAGGAAGGCGGCCGCCGGCCCATATATCTCCATCTCTGCGTCCGTACTCATGATGGCAGATTACTGCAGCTGGATCAAGTGATGCAGAAGGAGAATGAAACGTGTTGATTACACCGTGTAACAATTTTTTTTTTGTTCCTGGCTAGTAAGTGTTATTTCCTAATTGCTTATGCCTCAAAAGTATAGAAAATGGCTATTATTCCCCACAAACTTTGCTTTTGTGACCAGGACAGTGATATCTCAAAATATCACTGTTTCCAATGAGAAAACGGGCAAATGTGTGTCTTTTTGTTCACATAAAGTCAGAAAAAAACAACATATGAATCCAAATTAACATGTATTTATACTAAAGTAATACAAAAATGACTACAAAAGATTTAGAAGTGAGTAGTTTTTCGAGATTTACGATTATACTGTAAATGTTGTTTTTTTCTGACCTTATGTGAACGACAAGACAAACATTTGCCCGTTTTCCCATTGGAAATAGTGATATTTTGAAATATCACTGTCCTGGTCACAAAAGCAAAGTTTGTGGGGGGGATAATAGCCATTTTCTATACTTTTGAGGCATAAGCAATTAGGAAATAACACTTACTAGCCAGGAACAAACATTGTGTTACATAGTGAATGTACAGGACAGAGGCTCACAGCGGAAAAGACGCAGAATACACAGTTTATAAACAGCAAGCCGATTATGAAAGCTCAGTGTGTTTTATTGAATCATAGCCCAGTGCACAGGAGCTACAAGCACAGCACACAGTGCGGTGCAGTTACACTGCGCACCTTCCCTGAGGAACATCTATCACTTACAGCTGATCAATTCAGTGCGTTTATGCTTCAAGCAGACCTCGTAAAGGCTAGAAACGGATTTTGTTCTGCTTGTAGACTTTAACGTGTATCAGTTTTACAAGGATTTGCAGCACAGTTTAGAAAGAGGAGAGTGTTTTGGAAAGATGTTTGTCTTTTAGCGACATGGGAAGTGTGTGCTTACTCATTAAGGGGAAGATCTTCTACACTAATCTCCGCACTACGAGTTATTACTTCCTGAAAAAAAATGATTCCCAGTCTCTTCCGTGGCTTCCTAAAACACCTCCAGCTGAAGACTCGGTCCTGCTGCTAAACACAAATAGACAGACGCTCCTAGAGTATTCCTTGGAAAAAAACAAATGATCCCAAATTATTCTTACCTTTCTCAGCTAGAAGTGCCGGCTCTTGGAAGGTTTAAGCACTGGCGACACTGCAAACAAAATGAAGACGAGACGTGTGATTTTGTGCACAGTCATTCTGGACTCATGTGCTGTCCATTGGAAGCACTTAACATCTGATACAGACTCCTGATTATTAGGGAGACGTTTCTGAATGGGTTGGAAACGGTTTAAAATGTAAGAGTGCTCGATTATTTCATCACATTTCTCTCCCTAATTTAAAATGTCCAATTCTGTTCCCTGACCGCAGCAATTCCTCACAAAGGCTCAGGAGGACCCAAGGTCAGTAAATCCTCTGTGACCCCAAGCCAGTCGCCTCTCTTTACAGCCAGGAGTTTGAGAGTGGATGCCAGTGATGAAGAGAAACCGTTCGGGTTTGCCCTCTAACTCGCTGGAGCGCCAGAACCAATGTGACGCTCCCTGGGGAAGCCCAGCAAAGATCTGAAGACAGAGGCAGAAACCAGCACCCTCACCCAGTTCCTTTACCCCTGCGCTCCCCTCACTGTATGACTCCCCCTGCACACCACAATGCCATGCCTTTACCAGGGGAGACCCCTGCGCTGCCCTCACTGTATGACTCCCCCTGCACACCACGCCATGCCTTTACCACTGTGACCCAAGCACAACATGACAAGCTGGTTAATCTGTTAATCTGACTCACTCTTTACTGTGCTGTGTATTTGTATCGTCGATGCTATTGACACCAAACACAGCTAGCTTGCATTAAACACACACGGAATGAAGCGCCATTCCCATCGCTGTCGATACAGAAGATCACTAAAAGCGCACAATGCTTACAGAAGAAAGGTACGCAGTTAGGACGCTGAAGCCTCAGCACCAGTAAAGCCGATTGAACTGCAAAACATCATGCGGAGGACGGCTCTTGTTTTTCATAAGAGAGGAGTAATCTCGTGCAAGAGGCTCCCGGGCCACACAAATGACTTGTGCGCTAAAACAAAGTGAAACAGCCCCGCCTCGACACCGCTGAACACAAACAGACAGTTACCCTCCAGCCACTTACCACAGTATGGATGTTCTCGCACCGGTGCTGGAGGCTGGCTCGGGCTCGGCTTTTATCAGGAGCTTTCCTGCCACTCCAGCAAAACTGCCAGCTGTATTTGGGCATGCAACTGTGCTCCATTAACGCATTCTGAATATCAGTTACATTTGTCAAGAGGGCGAACAAATGGGGGAGTGAATAGCATTCCACAATCTATTTACTGACACGCATCTGCACGTCTGGTGACAGTGACTGCTGTTGTCTTCGCATCGGGCTGAGGGAACTCAATGCAAACACAGCTATGCCCAAACGTTTCGCACCACCAAGAAAAGCAGGAATGAGAGACACAATTTAGATCTTTTATTTAACGTCATTTGAGGAAGTAAGATACGCAGTTATATAGCAAAATAGAAGCCGCAATGGCAGTACAGTATTTCATGTTAGGTTTTGAAATGCCAGTTTGATTGCTGTCGGTTTCGCGTTAAGTTTATGGAAAACTACAAAGCGGCATGGAATTCAATATCCTAGAAATGTAGCGTAACACTGCTGAGCGGGTCTCAACATTAAGCAGCATGTGTTAATTCTATAGGGCGATGCAAAACATTTGCGCATAGCTGTATGGTTGTGTTTCTTGATACATTGTCTTCTGTTTAAATAAAATAATTTTTAAGGTGTTTGATTTGCAGTACAGTAATTATAGCGGTTTCTCAAAGGTCGGAGAAATTACATTGAACACAATGGCAGCAGTCCGACCTCTACCAGCGCCAACGAACAACCGCTCTCACTGAACCGGGGAAAATCAAAAAAGAGGGGTCCTAGTGTCACGTGAGAGGGGCTTGAGCCACGGGACCCCCTGTCTTAGCTCGTTATTGAGTGATTCACAATAGAAGGGGGTCGATGTCTGCACCCCCGGGCTTGATTCTCCGGCCGAATGTGACCCCAAGTTTAACCAGCAGCTCTAACTCGATTATCAGGGCACCTGGTCCGGGAGTATACACCAGTTATTCGAGGAGTGAGAATCTCTGTGTCCTTGAAGACAGCTGTCTGTTACACTTGCGTGGGTGGACAATGGGTGAAGGTCCCTGCGATGAACTTATTAATGTGTTTCCAATGGGCTTGTATTCATTCTATTAACGCCTTCAACCTTCTGTGGACCTATCCGCCTGGTTTTACATTAGCTACAATTTTAGGATGGAGACATTATATATATATATATATATATATATATATATATATATATATATATATATATATATATATATATATATATATATATATATATATATTATATATATATATATATATATATATATATATTATATATATATATATTATCTTACATCAAAGAAATTATATAGTTTCTTTAAAGTGGTAAAAGTCTACCGGAAGACATAATAATAGCAGCACATTATTATTATTATTATTATTATTATTATTATTATTATTATTATTATATTATTATTATTATTATTATTATTATTCCAGTTCATATCCTGCAGTCTCGTATCTTGTAAAGCGCTTTGTGATGGTGGTCCACTATGAAAGGCGCTATATATAAAAAAAGATTATTATTATTATTATTATTATTATATACAGCTCTGTCTTCTGAAATGTTAAATATTCCCAGTCATGTCCGTTTTCTTTTCGTTAAGTATGTGGAAAAACTACAAAGCGGAGGGCGTAGTAATTCAGTATGTTAGCGTATCATTACAAGCGTTGTAACATTGTGAGGCTAAGTGAGTTCATTCCATAGTCTGGTGCGAAGCGTCTATCCACAGCTCTTATACAGGCTGGACCAGCTGCTGTTACAGACCGACCCCGCTTTTGCGCGTCCTCTGCTTTTTAATAGTTCATGCATTGCTCTTTCCCGATACAATAAACCGAGCTGTTAAACGAGGGCAAAATTAGGAAACATTACAGTTGCTGTTTTGGGTAGCTGGAGTCGGGTCGCGGCGCTGGGCAGCCTGAGCGCATTTGCCGGTATAAAATCGATGGCAAAATTACAAAGCATTTGTGACAAACATAAGAACAGTGGACGCAAAATAAAACAGTGAACTAACATAATTCCATGCGTGAGTGTTTACAGGATGTGCAACCCTGGACATATTTCAAATACGTCTTTATTTAGGAATGATTTTAAATAGTCATTGTGACGAAGCCCGTTCTTTTTTTTTTATGTTCCAAGGCAAAATAATTCCAAAAAACACCGATGACTCTCAACAAGGATCTTTTGAAAATCGAGCCGGACCGAAAGCCTTTCTAAAAATAACAAAAGGGTAACTTTAGATGCCTAACCAAAATTGAAAATCCTTTGAGAATTTACGGCACTTGAAGTTATTTCTGGTTTCTTGACCTGTGTCGGGGCGGCAGTCTGTGTCGCCGTGTGTATCACGACAGCTGGACCCGAACACCGAGGCTAAGCACGGAGATGCGTTTCCGAGATGCGTGCTTCGTTTCAGACATGCAGAAATCAAGGGACCGACTACGGCTCTAGCCGAAAGGTGTGGGTCTCCTAGAATCGAGACAATTATATTTCATAGTATGTATTTCATTTACCATCAAGGTCACATACAGGGGAGTCAATGGCTGAGCTGGGATTTGAACCGGTGACCTACTGGTTACAAGCCCGTAACCACTGGACCACAGTCCAATTCATACCCTATAATCTCGTATCTTGTAAAGCGCTTTGTGATGGTGGTCCACTAGGATATGCGCTATATAAAAAAATTAGTTTCTGAGCTGCGTGCTTCGTTTCAGACATGCAGAAATCAAGGGACTGAGTACAGCCCTGGCCAAAAGGTTTGCGCCTCCGAGAATTTTGGAATAGCGATACACTTATGTATAATTAATTTCAGGTATTGTATTTAACATCAAGGTCATACATAATGAGTCAGTGGCTGAGCTGGGATTTGAACCGGAGACCTGTTGATTACAAACTCGTTTCTTTAAACGCTTGACCACAGGTACTCGCCCGAAACAAGGTCGCAGTCTAATGACATTGAATCACAAACCAGCGCTTTGTATCCGCTGCTATACGTGAAAAATGTGAGATTTCAAAATTGAGGGTTTTTTTGGCAATATCATTCTGTAGTTTTCTTTGATTAGGTCATGTTTAATAAAAGATTGAATTCATATAGTGTGTTTTTTTTTCTAAACTTGTATTTGACGCTACAGTTTTGAACCAGAGCTGTACAGTATACGGTATAGGGCTCCTCTTCTAGGAACCTTGCTGTGCGACCACCTTCTGCTCAGGAGAACTCCTGTCATTTATATTGGACTTTTTACTATATTGGTCCGCCTATATATATATATATATAGCATATATATATATAATATATATATATATATATATATATATATATATAGTAGTTTTCGTCTCTTCAGTTCTAGCTGCTTCTCTTCTGTAAAGGAATTGTCTTTATTTTAGAAAGCGTCAGCACTATCTAGCGGGGAAGTAGTGTATAACCAGGCAGCTGGAATTAAGAGCATTTGACCTATAAACACACACACACTCACAAACACACGCACACACACACACTATCTGAAAATGTCATTGTAACCACTTTCAATATGCAAAATAAGAGACAGTATATTACAATGTGTTTTTGTTTTTTTTAAGACCCTCAGTACTTAACTGAAACATTCCTGGGTTTTACAAAAGCGATACAGCTCTGACCAAATGTGTTGCATCATCACCCTCTATATAGAATGAACTCCCTCAGCTTCATAGAGTCCAGTGAAAGCTGCTGAATAATGTTCCCTTGTTAACATATTGAATTGCACCCCCTCTATATAGAATGAACTCCCTCAGCTTCATAGAGTCCAGTGAAAGCTGCTGAATAATGTTCCCTTGTTAACATATTGAATTGCACCCCCTCTATATAGAATGAACTCCCTCAGCTTCATAGAGTCCAGTGAAAGCTGCTGAATAATGTTCCCTTGTTAACATATTGAATTGCACCCCCTCTATATAGAATGAACTCCCTCAGCTTCATAGAGTCCAGTGAAAGCTGCTGAATAATGTTCCCTTGTTAACATATTGAATTGCACCCCCTCTATATAGAATGAACTCCCTCAGCTTCATAGAGTCCAGTGAAAGCTGCTGAATAATGTTCCCTTGTTAACATATTGAATTCCATACTGTGCAGGGGTGCGTTCTCAGCTGGCGAGCGAGTGGATTTCACACTGTGCAGGGGTGCGTTCTCAGCTGGCGAGCGAGTGGATTTCACACTGTGCAGGGGTGCGTTCTCAGCTGGCGAGCGAGTGGATTTCACACTGTGCAGGGGTGTGTTCTCAGCTGGCGAGCGAGTGGATTTCACACTGTGCAGGGGTGCGTTCTCAGCTGGCGAGCGAGTGGATTTCACACTGTGCAGGGGTGCGTTCTCAGCTGGCGAGCGAGTGGATTTCACACTGTGCAGGGGTGCGTTCTCAGCTGGCGAGCGAGTGGATTTCACACTGTGCAGGGGTGCGTTCTCAGCTGGCGAGCGAGTGGATTTCACACTGTGCAGGGGTGCGTTCTCAGCTGGCGAGCGAGTGGATTTCACACTGTGCAGGGGTGCGTTCTCAGCTGGCGAGCGAGTGGATTTCACACTGTGCAGGGGTGTGTTCTCAGCTGGCGAGCGAGTGGATTTCACACTGTGCAGGGGTGCGTTCTCAGCTGGCGAGCGAGTGGATTTCACACTGTGCAGGGGTGCGTTCTCAGCTGGCGAGCGAGTGGATTTCACACTGTGCAGGGGTGCGTTCTCAGCTGGCGAGCGAGTGCAGGATTTCACACTGGCGAGCGAGTGGATTTCACACTGTGCAGGGGTGCGTTCTCAGCTGGCGAGCGAGTGGATTTCACACTGTGCAGGGGTGCGTTCTCAGCTGGCGAGCGAGTGGATTTCACACTGTGCAGGGGTGCGTTCTCAGCTGGCGAGCGAGTGGATTTCACACTGTGCAGGGGTGCGTTCTCAGCTGGCGAGCGAGTGGATTTCACACTGTGCAGGGGTGTGTTCTCAGCTGGCGAGCGAGTGGATTTCACACTGTGCAGGGGTGCGTTCTCAGCTGGCGAGCGAGTGGATTTCACACTGTGCAGGGGTGCGTTCTCAGCTGGTAGGAGTAGGTGAATGTTTTCCCGCAGGCAGTGCACAGGTAAGGCGTCTCTCCAGTGTGGAGGCGCTGGTGGATCTTCAGGTTCCCCAGCAGGGAGAAGCTCTTCCCGCAGTCGGAGCAGCGATAGGGAGCCTCCCCAGAGTGACTCCGCAGGTGGATGCTCAGCTTGCCGGACTCCCGGAAGCGCCTCCCGCACTCGGGGCACTGAAAGGGCGTCTCTCCCGTGTGGATGCGCTGGTGGGTCTTCAGGTTGCCCAGGAGGCCAAAGCTCCTCCCGCACTCGGGGCACTGAAAGGGCGTCTCTCCCGTGTGGACCAGCTGGTGGGTCTTCAGGTTGCCGGAGCTGGTGAAGCGTTTGCCGCAGTCGGGGCATGGGTAAGGCGCCTCGCCGGTGTGGCTCCGGGCGTGGCGTTTGAAATCCCCCGAGTGGTGGAAGGTCTTGCCGCAGTCCACGCAGCGGTGGAGGGGAGGGGAGGAGGGGCCCCGACCCCCTCCTCCTCCTCCTCCCCCGCGTGTCTCCACGCATGGCGGGGCGCGCCCGCAGGATCAGGGTGAAGTGCTCTCGGTGGGTGTTCTTGACGTGCTTGCTCAGGTACTGAGCTCCAGTGAAGGAGATCTTGCAGATAATAAACCATGGGTCTTCTCGAAGTCCATTAGTAGGTGACGTCCCGTTATTTTGGTTTGTGACACTATTATTATAGCAGCAGGGCTAGTGTGTGTTTGTAACCCTGCTGAGGGAACCATGGGTCTTCTCGAAGTTTTGGTTCCAAGTAGGTGTGTGTGCAATAGCAGCAGGGCTACTGTGTTTGTAAATAATAATAATAATAATAATAATAATAGACTTCATTGAGGGGAGCTCTGAACCCCAGGACTGGGTGCAGCAGCAGCAAGTGTGATAACCCTGCTCAAACTCCTGGCTCCTGATCATTGCAATATTAATAATAATAGACTTCATTGAGGGGAGCTCTGAACCCCAGGACTGGGTGCAGCAGCAGCAGCAGGGCTAGTGTGAGTTTCTAACCCTGCTCAAACTCCTGCCTCCTGATCATTGCAATATTAATAATACTAGACTTCATTGAGGGGAGCTCTGAACCCCAGGACTGGGTGCAGCAGCAGCAGGGCTAGTGTGAGTTTCTAACCCTGCTCAAACTCCTGGCTCCTGATCATTGCAATATTAATAATCTAGACTTCATTGAGGGGAGCTCTGAACCCCAGGACTGGGTGCAGCAGCAGCAGCAGGGCTAGTGTGAGTTTCTAACCCTGCTCAAACTCCTGGCTCCTGATCATTGCAATATTAATAATAATAGACTTCATTGAGGGGAGCTCTGAACCCCAGGACTGGGTGCAGCAGCAGCAGGGCTAGTGTGAGTTTCTAACCCTGCTCAAACTCCTGGCTCCTGATCATTGCAATATTAATAATAATAGACTTCATTGAGGGGAGCTCTGAACCCCAGGACTGGGTCCAGGGTCCTCCAATCCCAAGCCAGCCACTTCTCTTTACACCCAGGTAGCGCCAGTGTCAATGTGAGATACCGCCCCTTGGCGGAGGGGAGCTCCAGCCCAGTCATAGGGTTACAAACCCCCAGTGTGAGTTTACTAACCCTGCGAAACTCCTGCCTCCTGATCATTGCAATATTAATAATAATAACACTAGACTTCATTGAGGGGAGCTCTGAACCCCAGGACTGGGTCCAGGGTCCTCCAATCCCAAGCCAGCCACTTCTCTTTACACCCAGGTAGCGCCAGTGTCAATGTGAGATACCGCCCCCTGGCGGACGGAGTCCAGCCCAGCCATAGGGTTACAAACCCCCACCATGATACAACGGTCCGAAATAAAGTAGGAATGATCTCTCCCGGCGAGCGAAGAGAAACGGGCTGCCCAGCTGGTTTCACGGCGTGTAACTATGTGAGGTAATGCAATAGGTTTGAAATAACATCAATATTAATAAACATAAACTTTGCAGGAGTTTCTGCAACATCATAGGAGAGGAGTGATTTGAAATGGGTTTGATGATGACGATAATAATAATAATAATAATAATAATAATAATAATAATAATAATAATAATAATAATGCTTACAGGTCACAGTGATACTAGATGGCTTTTTTTCTTCCTCGTCAGGGATCTCTGACGATCCGCCTGCAGTAACCTCTTTTGCTTTGAGATTGGCTTCAGTGTCAAGCCTCCCATCTTGACTGTGGCGCTGAGGCGGCTGGCAGCCCCGGGGTCGCGCTTGGTCACACTGCGGCTCAGTCTGCTCCTCTTTGATCTGAATGGTCATGTCCTCACGCACAACCCACCTGATCGGGGCCTCGCTGCCAGACAGGACCCTTCTCATCGCCAGCTCCTGCGTGGAGGGGAACACGACATATTTGAACCGTTATTCATTGGAAAGAAGAAAACACTGCTGGCAAACAAAGCTGTCTTTAATGGAGGGTTTGTTTTTTAAGTGAAAAGGCATGTTTGCTGACCCCGAAGTAAATGGAAAACAAGGACCAGGGGTCACAAATGGAGATTAGATAAAGGGGCATTCGGAGCAGAAAATAGGAGGCGCTTTTTTTACACAGAGAATCGTGAGGGTCTGGAACCAGCTCCCCAGTAATGTTGTTGAAGCTGACACCCTGGGATCCTTCAAGAAGCTGCTCGATGAGATTCTGAGATCAATAAGCTCCTCTCGTTTGTAATGCTCTGATGAAATGCACTGAAAGGAGAATGCCTACTCAAAGAACAACAGAGCTCGCTACCCCATCCCTGTGTTAACTAGCATTATTATTGCAGTGCTGGCAATCAGACTCCTGTTGCACAGCAGTGTGATCCAGTCCAGGTTTCACTGCTACCAGCTTGATCAGCCCCCAGTGTGTCTAGCTAACAAGCTCAGGTGTGTCTGATTATTAAACTCAAGCTCAGGACTGCTGTGCAGCGGGAGTCTGATTATTAAACTCCTAGTGAAAGCAGGACTGGATCACACTGCTGTGCAGCGGGAGTCTGATTATTAAACTCCTAGTGAAAGCAGGACTGGATCACACCGCTGTGCAGCGGGAGTCTGATTATTAAACTCCTAGTGAAAGCAGGACTGGATCACACTGCTGTGCAGCGGGAGTCTGATTATTAAACTCCTAGTGAAAGCAGGACTGGATCACACTGCTGTGCAGCGGGAGTCTGATTATTAAACTCCTAGTGAAAGCAGGACTGGATCACACTGCTGTGCAGCGGGAGTCTGATTATTAAACTCCTAGTGAAAGCAGGACTGGATCACACTGCTGTGCAGCGGGAGTCCGATTCCCAGCCCTGAATCATATTCGTGGTGAAAATGACAAGGTGTGCGTTTTAGGCAGGGGTGTGTGTGACAGACAGCCGCGTCTCCAGACTCTGACACGGCAGTAACCTACACTAATGAGTGTTAAACCTGTCTAAAAACGATATGCTGTTAATAATACAACAGACAGCATGCCGCAGTTAAGAGCGCTACTTCTCTTCTTGTGTTACGCGCCGTCTGCAGTGAATTCGCTCCCAATGTTTGAATCCAAAACGCCAATAAGAACATTAACCACCGTTTTATTCCTTGACACAGAAGAAAAGGCGGGTCACCCGTCCCCCCGTCCCCCTGCCCCCCTCGTTATAGTCTCACCTTATGCGGGCACCTTCGGGGCAAATCTTTCTAGTGGGCTAAGAGAAAGCGAAATGAAAACAAATCCGACAGCTTGCGTTTTTTTTTGTTTTTTTTTTGTTTTTTTTTCACGAGAATACCCTCCCCCTCTTCCAACCCCTTGTTCAAATTGACCCGGATCTGTCACGGCTAGGCGATGCGCCGGGCCAATCGGACCTCTCGCCTGGGCTGGATCAGCCCCCTCCCCCGCCTCACGACTTGAAATATATATATATTAAACCGGCGGAGGTTATGATAGCGTCAGATGTCTTAAATTGGGGTACCCCCCACCCCCCTTGAATCTCTTTCTAAATGCATCCGACAGTCAAACGATTTATCACTGGGAAAAAGGCAGCAACGAATCGTATGCAAACCATGCCCGTAGAATAGCCCTCCCAGTTAATCTATCGCACGGCAATACTGACGCGTAAAAAATTCAGTTCAAAGTCTTGTTTTTAATTGTAAAACTAAACCGAACACGCTTTGTAATTGTTTAGGGAGATCAGTTTGAAAAATAAACACACAAAATAAATAAATAAATAAAACGTGCTCCTTTTATTCTGCAGGAGAAGGGTTTAAAACAGAAAACAAACAAACGAGATATTCAGACACCAACCGCGCGTTCACGACGCAGATTGAACTGGCGTGGACGCGCAGAACAGCCGTTCCCTTTCCTCGTTTAGGGTAAGAGAGGCTCCCGAAACGGACGCGTTGCAGCCGGAGCCAGTGAAACATTGTTGCAACGCGTTGGTCTACTTCAATAAGAGGATAGTTTGTATCTGCGTGAAGGAAAACCACCAGTCCGATCTGCTTTGTTTAGCCGCGGGTCGGGGCGTTCCTCGGGAGAGGTGTTTACGAGGGTCGATACCGACTCTGCGGGGATGTAAATCCGAACAGAGAGTTGCAAAGTGATTTGAAATCGGATTCAGGGTGACGCGCACACACACAGGCTGGTATTTATTTCACGACACACGCACAAGAAGATGGACGTCAGCGTGTCCGTGTCGCTCTTCCACGGCGAGCTCGCCTCTGCCGTGGAGCACGCAGTGAAAGCGGCCGTGGACACCGTCCTGCGGGAGATCGCCAAAAGCGTGGGGGGCAGTTTTGCCGAGAAAGACAAGGAGAACGAAAAACTGCGGCTGAGGCTGGAAATGTCCGAGCGGGAGCTGAAAGCGATGCGGGAACGCCTGATGGCGGTGAGCGCCGCCCGAAGCCCGCCACCAACCGTCAACGTGCACGGTAACCGTACCGTGGAGAGCTTGAACCGGGGTTACGGTAGAGCTGGGCTCAGTCTGCGTCACGCTGCTGAGGAGGACAGAGCCCCGGGGACCCGCGTCCCGTTCACGGACCGGGTGACCGACCCGCGGGCCCCCTTGGACAGTGCGTTTGGAGCCGAGCTGAGACACGATTTCATTGACGACTTGACCAAAGAAAGCCCGGGTTTGCTGATCAAACTTCAAGACGAGATTGGGGAAAGAACGATACAAGGTAAGTTTTTATTTTATTGTTATTGTCCATTGCGTAGCAGTGGAATCCGTTCCTGGTTTTGCTGTGAATGTCCGAGTCACACACACACATCTGCCCTGTTTGCCTACACACTGGGGGCTGATCAAGCTCGAAGTAAACCTGGACTGGGTGACACTGCTGTGCAATAGGAACCGTCTCCATTCCATCTGTGTTTCTTACAATGAGTTACAAATACCTAAAAATGTATTCTAGACAGACACGCACAAACATGCACATACACACACATTTATATACCAGAGATCTGGTAAAGCACAGGGAGGCATTGTAAAGCACAGAGAGGTCTGGTAAAGCATAGGGAAGCATTGTAAAGCACAGAGAGGTCTGGTAAAGCACAGGGAAGCATTGTAAAGCACAGAGAGGTCTGGTAAAGCATAGGGAAGCATTGTAAAGCACAGAGAGGTCTGGTAAAGCACAGGGAAGCATTGTAAAGCACAGAGAGGTCTGGTAAAGCATAGGGAAGCATTGTAAAGCACAGAGAGGTCTGGTAAAGCATAGGGAAGCATTGTAAAGCACAGAGAGGTCTGGTAAAGCATAGGGAAGCATTGTAAAGCACAGAGAGGTCTGGTAAAGCACAGGGAAGCATTGTAAAGCACAGAGAGGTCTGGTAAAGCACAGGGAAGCATTGTAAAGCACAGAGAGGTCTGGTAAAGCACAGGGAAGCATTGTAAAGCACAGAGAGGTCTGGTAAAGCACAGGGAAGCATTGTAAAGCACAGAGAGGTCTGGTAAAGCACAGGGAAGCATTGTAAAGCACAGAGAGGTCTGGTAAAGCACAGGGAAGCATTGTAAAGCACAGAGAGGTCTGGTAAAGCACATGGAAGCATTGTAAAGCACAGGGAAGCATTATAAAGCACAGAGAGGTCTGGTAAAGCACAGGGAAGCATTGTAAAGCACAGAGAGGTCTGGTAAAGCATAGGGAAGCATTGTAAAGCACAGAGAGGTCTGGTAAAGCACAGGGAAGCATTGTAAAGCACAGAGAGCACACGTTGTCAGAA